>NC_090370.1:24126688-24363091 GCF_035084215.1 Heptranchias perlo
TTCTAGTAAACCTACGCTGCATTCCCTCCAAGGCCAATATATCCTTCCGAAGGTTCGGTGCCCAGAACTGCTCACAGTACTCCAGGTGCGGTCTAACCAGGGTTTTGTATAGCTGCAGCATAACTTCTGACCCCTTGTACTCCAGTCCTCTAGATATAAAGGCCAGCATTCCATTAGCCTTATTGGTTATTTTCTGCACCTGTTCATGACACTTCAATGATCCATGTACCTGAACCCCGAAGTCCCTTTCGACATTCACTGTTTTTAACTTTTTACCATTTAGAAATTACCCTGTTCTATACTTTTTTGATCCAAAGTGGATGACCTCACATTTGTCTACATTGAATTCCATTTGCCACAGTTTTGCCCATTCACCTAATCTATCAATATCGCTTTGTAATTTTATGTTTTCATCTACACTGCTTACAATGCCGCCAATCGTTGTGTCATCGGCTAAATTAGATATGTGACTTTCCATGCCTTCATCTAAGTCGTTAATAAATATTGTGAATAATTGAGGCCCCAAGACAGATCCCTATGGGACTCCACTAGTCACATCCTGCCAATGTGAGTACCTACCCGTTATCCCGACTCTCTGTCACCTTTCGCTCACCCAACTTCCTAACCAAGTCTGTACTTTTCCCTCGATTCCACGGGCTTCTATCTTAGCTAACAGTCTCTTATGTGGGACCTTATCAAATGCCTTCTGGAAGTCCATATAAATAACATCCATTGACATTCCCCTGTCCACTACTTTAGTCACCTCTTCAAAAAATTCAATCAGGTTTGTCAGGCACGACCTACTTTTCACAAATCCATGCTGGCTCTCTCTGATTAACTGAAAATTCTCGAGGTGTTCAGTCACCATTTCCTGAATTCTCGACTCCAGCATTTTCACCACAACAGATGTTAGTCTAACTGGTCTATAATTCCATGGTTTCCCTCTCTCTCCTTTCTTAAAAAGCGGAGTGATATGTGCAATTTTCCAATCTCGAGGGACAGTTCCTGAATGTAGAGAACTTTGAAAGATTATGGTTAGGGCATCCGCAATGTGCTTCCTTTAAAACCCTGGGATGGAAATCATCTGGTCCTGGGGTTTTTTCACTCTTTAGTGCTATTATTTTCTTCATTACTGTTGCTTTACTTATGTTAATTTTATCGAGTCCCTGTCCCCGATTCAATATTAGTTTTCTTGGGATTTCCGGCATGCTATCCTATTTATTTGCTGTAAACACTGACGCAAAGTAATCGTTCAACATGTCCGCTATTTCCCCATTGTCAATGACAATATCCTCACTTTCAGTTTTTAAGGGGCCAACACTGCTCCTGACCACCCTCTATTTCCTAATATAACTATAAAAGCTCTTCGTATTGGTTTTGATATCCCTTGCAAGTTTCATTTCATGCTCTCTTTTTGTAGCTCTTACTCTCTGTTTTGTGACCCTTTGTTGATCTTTGTATCTTTGCCATTCGTCAGGATCTGTGCCATTTTTTGCCCTTTTGTATGCCCTTTCCTTATGTTTTATACTGTCCCTTACCTCTTTCGTAGTCCATGGCTGCTTTTTTTTGGCAAGTAGAGTTCTTGCCCCTCAGGGGTATAAACCGATTATGTATCACGTTAAATGTTTCTTTAAACATTTTCCACTGATCATCAGTCGTTTTACCCATTAACAGATTTGCCCAGTTTACTGTGGACAGTCTCTGTGTCATCCCATTGAAGTCGGCCTTGCCCAAGTCTGAAATCTTCGCAGCTGATTCACTTTTCTCCCTTTCAAACACCACATTGAACTCGATCATGTTATGATCACTATTTGATAGATTTTCACGCACAGTTTAGCCGTTAACTAAATCTGGTTCATTACTCATTACTAAATCTAGTATGGCTTGCCCCCTTGTTGCCTTTGGGACATTTTGCTGTAGAAAACTATCCCGGACACACTACCTTTCTGACAGTTGCTAGTCTGCTTTTCCCAATCTATGTGAAGGTTAAAGTCCCCCATTAAAACCACTATGCCTTTCTGACACACTTTTCTAATCTCTGCATTTATACAATCTAGCACTTCAGATCTGCTGCCAGGGCTCCGAAATACAACTCCCACTATAGTCTTGGATCCTTTCCTATTTCTCAATTCAACCCATAAGGTCTCTGTTGGCTGCTTACCTCTCGTTATATCTCCCTTTATCATTGAAGTGATTTCATTTCTACTCATTAAGGCTACTCCTCCCCCTCTTCCATTTTCCCCATCTCTCCTGTAGACTTTATAACCTGGCATGTTTTGTTCCCAATCCTGACCATCCTGCAGCCAAGTCTCAGTAATAGCTATCATGTCATACCCTCCAATTTGAATTTGAACCTGTAGTTCATTTAATTTATTCCTTATACTCCGTGCATTTGTATATAAAACTCTTAGTTGGGCCCACACCCGAGCCTGACCTTCAGCTTCGATGCTGGGTTAATCGCTTTACACCTTCTAGTTTTTATTTTATCTGTCATGCCTAAAGTACACTTTCTTTCCGCTGCTCCACGCTTTTCCCTTTCACTTGTTCTTGAACAATTGTTTGTACGATTTGTATTGTAAATTTCCCCTGGGACTTCCCCTCTCTTGCTGCTCTCAACGTTATTCCCTTCTGACTCCCCGCTCAGGTTCCCATCCCCCTGCCACTCCAGTTTAAACCTTCCCCAACAGCACTTGCAAACACCCCCGCGAGGACATTGGTCCCGGTCCTGCTCTGGTGTAACCCGTCCCGCTTGTACAGGTCCCACCTTCCCCAGAACCGGTCCCAATGTCCTAGGAATATAAATCCCTACCTCCTACACCATCCCTGCAGCCACGAATTCATCCTGTCTATTCTCCTGTTCCTATACTCACTAGCACGTGGCACTGGTAGTAATCCTGAGATCACTACCTTTGAAATCCTGCTTTTTAATTTATCTCCTAACTCCTTAAATTCACCTTGCAGGACCTCATCCCTTTTTTTTTACCAATGTCGTTGGTACCAATATGGACCACGACTACTGGCTGGTCACCCTCCTCCTCCAGAATGCCCTGCAGCCGCTCCGTGACATCCTTGACCCGAACACCAGGGAGGCAACAGGTAATCTGGTGCATCACTAATTTTAAATAAAAAGTAACAAGTCAAATTGCCAGCAGGTATGAGGGTCCCAGCACTAATCTTTATATAAAATCTTTATTTAAGATCTTAATACAGGCATCCTACCTGTTGGTAATTTCAGTAGTTACTTTTTTATGCAAAGGTTAGTGATGGGACCCTCCTACTTGTTGGTAATTTCAGTAGTTTATTTTTTCTTTTATAAAGAATAGTGGTGGACACTACTACCTGGTGGTAATTTCAGTGGTTTCTTTTTGTATAAAGATTAATGATGGACCCTCCCACCTGTTGGTAATTTGAGTTGTTACTTTTTATATAAAGATTAGTGATGGACTCTCCTACCTGTTGGTAATTTGAGTTGTTACTTTTTATATAAAGATTAGTGATGGACCCACCTACCTGTTGGTAATTTCAGTAGTTGCTTTTTTTTTGAAACATTTGTGATGGGGCCTCCCGCCTGTCGGTAATTTTAGCAGTTACTTTTTGTATAAATATTATTGCGGGACCCTCCTACCTGTTGGTAATTTCACTTGTTACATTTATATAAAGATTAGTGATGGACTGTCCTACCAGTTGGTAATTTCAGGATTTACTTTTTATATAAAGATTAGTGATGGGGCCTCCTGCCTGTTGGTAATTTCAGTAGTTTATTTTTCTTTTATAAAGAATAGTGATGGAAACGACTGCCTGGTGGTAATTTCAGCAGTTACTTTTCATGTAAAGATTTGTGATGGACCCTCCTACCTGTTAGTAATTTCAGAAGTTACTTTTTTATCGAAAGATGAGTGCTTGGACCCTCATACCTACTGGTAATTTGATTCGTTTCTTTTTGTATAGCGATTAGTGATGGACCCTCCTGCCTTTTGGTAATTCCAGTATTTACTTTTTATATAAAGATTTGTGACGGACACTTCTGCCTGTTGGTAATTTCAGTAGTTACTTTTTATATAAAGATTACTGCTGGGCATCTCATACCTGCTGGCAATTTGACTTGTTACTTTTTATTTAAAATTAGTGATGCACCATATTACCTGTTTGTAATTTCAGTTTTAGTCATGGCCCCTCCTTCCTGTTGATAATTTGAGTTGTTACTTTTTTTCTGTAATGATCAGTGATGGGGCCTGCTGCCTGGTGATAATTTGAGTTGTTACTTTTTATATCAAGATTAGTGGTGGACCGTCCAACCTGTTGGTAATATCTATCGTGACTTCGAATATAAAGATTAGTGATGGGCCCTCTTACCTGTTGGTAATTTCAGTGGTTACATTTTATCTAATGATTCGTGATGGGCCCTCCTTCCTGATGGTAAGTTCAGTATTTCCTTTTTATATAAAGATTAGTGATTGACCCTCCTACCTGTTGGTAATTTCAGTAGTTACTTTTATACAAAGATTAGTGCGAGGGCCCTGCTAGTTTGTTGATGTTTCTCCATCTCTGTCATGGAACCATTTATTCATAATGACGTCCTCTCTCCTCAAAATGTTATAACCAGGAACATTTCATTGTTTTCTGTGAAAACCCAAGCCCTATTTTCCAGATACTTGATCACATCTCTCATGATTCTGACTTTCCAAACGTGTTTGGAATGATTTGTAGATTCACAGACATAACACACAATCTGAACTCAAATTCATTGCAATGTTGACCCTTTCTCGTTTTTCATTTTTAATATCAAGTTACTTCTTCAAAACTTCCTTCCGTTTTCCTGCTAATAAATTTTGACTATTTCATAAATCTTCTGTTCCTGCTGCAACAGTTTTATTAATTCCAATCAGTGCTGGGGCCCTCCTACCTATTGATATTAAAAGTAACTACTCAAATTACCATGATTAGCGATCAGGAACCACGTATCTGAGTGAAAGATGGTTTCCGCCCTGAACCGGTTTCCCTTTAAAACATTCCTGAAGTTTGTTTCTCTCGAAAGGTCGCGGCCTTTCTTTAGTTGAGCCAGTTTAACAAATAACACCCTCGCGAACATATTTCAGCAAAAACAGAAGTCCCTGCTCCATTCTCCCACCTAATTCAATTAAACTAATTAATTATAATTAATCAGGAACAAGTTTTGACTCCGATTTTGCTCCTATCCTTTGATTGGATCGCTTTCAGTCCGGCCTCAGGTTTCCAGAGGCTGATTTCTCAGGTGCCCGGCAGATAGCGATAATCGGCCATTGCAAATGTGTTAACCCTTCACTGAGCTGAACTGTGTGTTCGATCAGTCTTTGATCAGTTAAATACAAGTGTAGCAGGCGCCATACGGTTCAGTGAGTAAAAAGAGCCAGTTTCACAGATAAAAATAAATGCATATCGAGTGAGAAAGGACAGTTTCCCACCATTGTTTACTGAATATCAAATTCTAACATGGGGAGGAGACACCGCTGGACGAGGATGGTGTAAATCTCCTGAGTTCGTGTTCCTGCTTTCTGTTCTGTAACCGCTTTAAAATGTGTCTGTGGGTAGATTGGTGGGGTCCATGAAGGGATAAGCCCTGAAATTCCCGGTGCAAAATAGCCGGCCTTCAGTCAATGTCTGAGTGAACAATTAGTAAATTGTTCCATCCGCCAGGAATAGAGAGCTCCCTCCGCGGGGGAGCGTATCTGATCGCGGGAAATCGGCTTTAGAAAAGAGGAAGAGGCTGAAAAAGTTCAATAAAAAATTGACACGACATTAACCTTACCTTGATCCTGCAAGGATTTTCCGTCTCTCAATGTCCGTGTAGATTTTACAAATAATATCCTTGTTATTTCATTACAACCAATCAAGAACAAGTTCCTTGGTTTATTTTAGCAGTTCACAAATTGTGAATTTGATCTGATCCTTGTTGTGAGATTCAGAGCTCCGCCCACTGTGAAAGCTGCTGCCAGACATCAGGATGGATTTCAACATAAACATTTGTTTCAGAACAGGGAGCGGCCTTTCTGGTGGAATCCAATCGAAACGGGTTGACAATTCGCTGCCACGTCAATTGTGAACAAAGTCAGTTGTAAATTTTACTCTTTCTCTTGTTCCAGGGAAGTTCAGTAGAGCAGATACTTGGTTCGAAATAAATTGTTACATTTGCATCAGGAACATTGTTTGCTAAAAGTCCCATCGATTTTCTGATGTTTGCGTTTTCAACCCTGGGGCCAAGAGCCAGTGTTTTGTCAGTGAGCTGAGGAGGGGCTGTTTCTGTAAGTGAGGACATTAACCATTTAACCACCGAATTAAGCTATCGCTGAGCATCAATCACCTCAATCACTGGGGGAATGAGGTCTGACTTTCCACAGTTACATTTATCACAGTAAATATTCAGCAGATAAACCAGTTACATCGTTAAATCCGGAAAGGACCATTCCTGGGCTGTGATTGGTATAAGGATTGGATTTCCCTCATTTTGAGGGGGTTCACACAAAGTAATAAATAGCGGGTTGGAAGTGCCCGAAGAGAGAATGTGTTTGACGACAGATTGTGGTGATAATTCCGAGGGACAGATTGTGGTGATCAATCCCAGGGACAGATTGTGGTGATAATTCCGAGGGACGGATTGTTGTGATCAATCCCAGGGACAGATTGTGGTGATAATCCCGAGGGACGGATTGTTGTGATCAATCCCAGGAACAGATTGTGGTGATAATTCCGAGCGACGGATTGTTGTGATCAATCCCAGGGACAGATTGTGGTGATAATTCCGAGCGACGGATTGTTGTGGTCAATCCCAGGGACAGATTGCTGTGATAATTCGGAGGGACAGATTGTTGTGATCAATCCCAGGGACGGATTGTTGTGATCAATCCCAGGGACAGATTGCGATATTTCCCCTTTTCTCTCCAATTCCCCCCTTGTTTTTTGACCAGGATTGAGAATTCATCCGGGTCGGAGACACAGCCTCAAGCGGCAGAACCAAACATTCCCCAATATCGGTCTTGTGTAGTCTCTCTCCACAGACCTTCTCTTTCTTACTTGTTTCAATCTATCGCTGAGTTAAACGGAGTTTTATTCATTCCAACAAAAATATTCAAACGAACGATTCATATCATTAAATACACTGTTAAATGGACAGTGTGGGTAATGGTGGGTTTATATATCATTAAATACACTGTTAAATGGACTGTGTGTAAATGGTAGGTTTATATATCATTAAATACACTGTTAAATGGACTGTGTGTAAATGGTTGGTTTATATATCATTAAATACACTGTTAAATGGACAGTGTGGGTAATGGTGGGTTTATAGATCATTAAATACACTGTTAAATGGACTGTGTGTAAATGGTTGGTTTATATATCATTTAATACACTGTTAAATGGACTGTGTGTAAATGGTTGGTTTATATATCATTAAATACACTGTTAAATGGACTGTGTGTAAATGGTTGGTTTATATATCATTTAATACACTGTTAAATGGACTGTGTGTAAATGGTGGGTTTATTTATCATTAAATACACTGTTAAATGGACTGTGTGTAAATGGTGGGTTTATATATCATTAAATACACTGTTGAATGGACTGTGTGTCAATGGTGGGTTTGCATGTCGTCAAGGTGCATTAAATTAAATTTCTAAAATGATAATAAGATTCGATATAGAATTACATAGAATTACATAGAACGTACAGCACAGAAACAGACTATTTGGCCCATATGGTCCATGCTCCACACGAACCTCCTCCCTTCTTCTACCCCGATCGGCATATTTCTCAATTCCTTTCTCCTTCATGTGTTTAATTTGCTTCCATTAAATGCTGCTCGCCTCAACTACTCCTTGTGGTCGTGAGTTCTACTTACCAACCACTCTCTGGATAAAAAAGTTGCTGCTGAAATCCCGATTGGATTTATTGGTGACTATCTTACATTTATGGTCCCTAGTTCTGGTTTCTCCCGCAAGTGGAAACATCTTCTCCACGTCTACCCGATCAAATCCTTACATAATCTTAAAGATTTCTATCAGGTCACCCTCCATCTTCCTTTTGCCAGGGAAAAGAGCCCCATGTTGCTCAATCTTTCCTGATCGGTATAACTTCTCTATTCTGGTATCATCCTAGTAAATCTTATTTGTACCTTCTCCAGTGCCTCTATATCCTTTTTATAATGTGGAGACCAGAATTGTTCATAGTAATCCAAGTGCGGCCTAACCAAGGTTCTATACAAATTTAACTTAACTTCTCTGCTTTACAGTTCTATCCTTCTGGAAAGAACCTCAGTGCTTGATTCGCTTTTTTTATGGCCTTATTAACCTGCGTCGCTACATTTAGTGATTTCTATATCTGTACCCCAGAACTCTCCGCTCCTCTACCCTATTTAGACAATTATTATCCAAGCAGTTTGTGGCCCCCTTATTTTTCCAACCAAAATGTAGCACCTCACACTCATTAGATACAGAGAAGACATTTCCTCTGATGGAGGAGTCCAGAACAAGGGGGAACAATATTAAAATTAGCGCGAGGCCGTTCAGGAGTGAAATCTGGACGCACTTTTGCGCACACGGTTTACTGGAAATGTGGAATTCGCTCCTCCAATAGGTTGTGGATTCTGGATCAACTGAAATTTTGAAGACTGATAGCGGCAGAATTTAATTTAGGTAAAGGCATCAAGCGAAATTGATCAAGGACAGGAAAATAGAATTCAGGTACAGAGCAGCCATGATCTAATTAAATGGGAGAACAGATTCGAGGGGCTGAATGGCCTACTCCTCTTACTATGTTCCTATATTTAAACATGTGCTGGGTTATGAATTCCGGAATTTGGTGACTGTGAAGGTTAACCAGAGATTCTGTACAATGACTTCAGCACTGGACGGTTTGTACGTCCCCTTTAAATGGATGTATCGTGGTATCATACCAGCTACAGCACAGGAGGAGGCCATTCGCCCCTGATTCCCATGTTGGCTCTTTGAAAGAGCTGTACAATTAGTCCCTTTCCCCTGCTCTTTCCCCATAGCCCTGCAATTTTTTGCCTCCAATTCCCCTTTGAAAGTTACTATTGAATCTCTCCTTTTGCCCGTCTAATTCCCCCCTTTTTTAAAGATCTCCTCTGTTCTTTCTGTGTTCAGCCTGGTTCACTACTGTATTATGAACCTTACATTGGTCATAAGCCTCCGTTTTCTGTTTCATTTTAATCTCTATCTCTTTCGTCATCCAGGGAGCTCAAGCTTTGGGTGCCCTTCCTGTCCCCCTCGTAGGGATGTGTCTACACTGTAACCGAACCAAGTGGGCTCTGACTGGTTGTTTTTATTTAAGGCTGAGCTCCATCGTGTCTGCACTGCGCAGAATTCCAGTGGAGTAAAGATCAGATAATCGGTGCAAGAGAATCGAAGGTAAACCTTGTTAAATATAGTTTAGTAAACACACCCATTGTTCCACCATGTGTCCAGTCAGAATTAAACAGTGAAACCCTGAAACCAACCTGCGATTTTATTTCGGGGACGGTTAAAAGTTCAGTACAAGAGATTCTGTATCTGTAGATTTTAAATACTAAGGTCCTGAAATTGATGCTTTTTGTTTCTGCCGAGATGTTACTCTGATGTATCCAGGATTCTGGATCGCAATTCACCCCCCAAACAAACCCACGCTATCATAAGAATCTTATTGTTCAGTCGATGAACAGTGAGACAGGTCAGAACATCGCAATCTCTGGCGCCTTTTCAGAGTCTCCGCCTCTGCCGGGCGAGTCCCAGCAGTTCGCCCGCACCCACCTGGCAGGACAAGGCAACACTTGCACAGAAGGTTGTTTTCTAATATGTGAGTTTGACAGTGCAGGCCTTCTAACTGATCTGCTTTAACCGCAGCAATGCACAAACACAGCCTGCCGGCTCCGGGCATTTTATTGGTGCAGTTTTAAGTACCCCTTCTACCGTGCTCTGGATTGTGCCGAGATTACCTGCATTAATCCGGTCCTAGGGGAAAAGTTTATGGCCTGGGTGTTCCTTCCTGGCATTAGTTTCTTTTAATTCCGGGCTTCACTTTTTCAATGCATTATTTACAACAATATCAGGAAAGGCTGTGGCTCTTTTCTCGATTAAGGAGATGACCTGACAGACGTCTTTTATATTCGGAAGGGTTCATAGCGTGGACCTAGAGGGGATGTTTCCCCTTGAGGGCGGTCCAAAAATAGATGCCATGAATATAAGACAGTTACTAATGAAACCAAGGCGGAATTCAGGAGAGACATCTAACTCAGAGAGTGGCGAGAAAGTGCAATTCGCTACCACATGGAATGGTTGAGGCGAAAAGTGCAGATGCATTTAAGGGGAAGGCAGATAACGACATGAGGGGACTAGCAACAGAAAAATAAATTGATATGATGCAAAGAATTAATGTGGGGAACGATCGTGTGGAGCATAAATCCAGGCAAAGACCTTTTCGGCCAAGTGGGCTGTTCCTGAGCTGTAAATTCTATGTCATTCAATGAATATTTTGATTACACCAGCTCTTTCATCAACACACAGAGTGTCAGAATTATCAGCCCTATATTGACAGGGACACTGTCAGTAATAACAGCGCTATATTGAGCAGGGATACTGTCAGTAATATCAGCCCCATATTGAGCAGGGATAAGTCAGTAATAACGGCTATATTGAGCACAGATACGACCAGTAATAACAGCCCTGTATTGAGCAGAGATCTCCTGAATTCAGTAATAACAGCGTCAGATTAGCACAGATACTGTCAGTAATATCAGCGCTATAATCAAAACAGGCACCGACATATAAGCGTCATAAATACTCTCACCGTTAAGCTCTGTAAAATCAGCACAGATAATATCAGTAATATCAGCTCTATAATCAATACAGATACTCTCAGTGATATCAGCTCTAAACTCATTACAGACACTGTCAGTGCATCAGTCCATAATCAATACATGTATTGTCAGCAATACCAGCTCTATAATCAATGCTGATACTGTCAGTAATATCTGCTCTATAACCAGTACGGATACTGTCAGCAATGTCAGCCATTATCAGTACAGGTACTGTCACTAATATCAGCTCCATTATCAGTAAATGGACTGTCAGAAATAACAGCTCTAAAATCAGCACAGATAATGTCAGTAATCAGCTCTATAATTAGTATAGATGCTGTCATTAATATCAGCTCCAAAATGAGTCTAGATCCTGTCTGTAATATCATCTTTATAATCAGCACAGATACTTTAATTATCTGCTCTATAATCAGAAAAGGTACTGTCATTAATATCTGCTCTGCAATCAACACATGTCTGTAATATCGGCTCGATAATTAATACCGATACTGTCAGTAATATCTGCACTTTTTAGTTTCACAGACGCCAGGCTGAGATTTGAACTCACGATCCGAGCGCTCTTTGACAACCACTCGGCTTGCACTTTGATACAGTCTCGAATCGCCAATACCATGCCACATTCACTCGCCACATTACATCAGTGACTCTGTGGTCGCTCTGATGCTCTGATAACAACGCCTCCCCCCGCACCCCGGTTTTCGTGCCATTCGGGTGATTTATTTCCCGCATAAACCGGGTATGAAGAATCCAATCCCTTTGAACCCCAGATCCCCACTCCTCATAAAGAGCACAGCGGGTTGAACCTCCCCCCTCACTAAAGGGCCAATCAGAGATTTATGAATACATTCTCATCCCAAACTGAGAGGCCAATCCGAGACCAACACAGGTGCACTTTCCAGCAGTCACCAGGAACCCCGGGTGTTGTCACTCCCCAAACCCAGGAATACTGAGTGCGATTGTCAGCGTCTCACCGCAGCACCACCCTGAGCCCTTCCTGTCTATACATTTACCCAGTGTCCCACTGCAGCCCAGACTGACACCCATCCTGGGCCCTCCTGTCTGTCCATTTACCCAGTGTCTCACTGCAGCCCAGACTGAGCACGGCCCTGTGCCCTTCCTTTCTGTACATTTACCCAATTTCTACTGCAGCCCAGACTGCGCCCCACACGGAGCCCTTCCTGTCTGTGCATTGACCCAATGCCCCATTGGGGAACATTCAGCCCCGGATATCCTGCAGAATCAGCGCTGTGGGACCGGGTGACTGAGTCTCGTGAACTTGTCGCTGCATATTGACGTCACTATGGGAGAGAACGTTCGGTCAGCTCGAGCTTTGAACCTGGAGCGCGGCCCGTGAATGGGGACAGAGAATCGGGCAAAATGATCCAGGAGTTGGAGCACATCCCTTTTAAATAGAGAAAGAATGATACGGGACTGACAGCACATCCCTTTTAAACAGACACAGAATGATCCGGGACTGACAGCACATCCCTTTTAAACAGACACAGAATGATCCTGGATTGGTGAAAGGAAAGAGACAGAAAGTATGAATAAACGGGTCATTGTTGGGTTGGCAGGGTGCAACTGGTGGGGTGCCGCAGGGATCAGTCCTTGGGCCTCAGCGATTTACAATCTATATTGATGAATTAGATGAAGGGACAGTGTAAAGTGTCCATGTTCACTGACGATACAAAGCTAGGTTGGAAAGTGAATTGTGAGGAGGACACAAAGAGTCTGCGAAAGGATAGAGACAAATTAAGTGAGTGGACAAGACGGTGACAGTTGGGGCATAATGTGTGGAAATGTGAGGTTATTCACTTTGGCAGGAAGAATAGAAAAACAGAATATTTTAAAATGGTGGGGGACTATTAAATATTGGTGTTCACAGAGACTTATCCTTCGACAAGAAACAAAAAAATGCAGTATGCAGCTATAGCAGGTAATTAGGAAAGCAAATGGCATGTTTGCCTTTATTGCATGGGGTTGGATTACAAGAGAGGAAGAATTATTACAGCTGTACAGGGTTTTAGTGAGACCTCACCTGGAGTATTGCGTCCAGTTTTCGTCTCCTTATCTAATGAAGGATGTACTTGCCTTGGAGGCGTTGCAACGAAGGTTCAATAGATTAATTCGTGGGATGAGAGGGTTATCCCATGAGGAGAGATTGAGTAGATTGGGCCTATACTCTCTGGAGTTTGGAGGAACGAGAGCTGATCTAATTGAAACATATAAGATTATGAGGGGGGTTGACAGGGTAGATGCTGAGAGATTGTTTCTAGAACTAGGGGGCATTGTCTCAGGATAAAGGGTCGGCCATTCAAGATTGAGATGAGGAGGAATTTCTTCACTCAGAGCGTTTTGAATCTTTGGACCTCTCCACACCAGAGGGCTGTGGATGATGAGTCATTGAATATATACAAGGCTGAGATGGATAGATGTTTGAATTGTGATCAAATTCCATCCTATCTCCTCTCGAACTTCCTTTAACAGCCTCGGGTGCCTTATCTCTGAGTTCAGTGACTTATCTCCCTCGGCTATTAAATTCAGATCCAGATCCGTCTCCACAGTTGACTCGAAATATGGTCCCACATCCTCCTCTGGTACAACAACATTTTCACACCTGCCATCACTTTTAGAAACAAAATAAAATATTTTGTTTCTCCCCAAAACCTCATCCACCACAGCCCAGTCTTATAGATACTGGATCATATCTCCCAAGATTCTGACTTTCCAAACGTATTTGGAATGATTTGTAGATTCACAGACATAACACACAACCTGAACTCCAATTCAGTGGAATGTTGACCCGTTCTCGTTTTTCTTCGCTTTTAATATCAAGTTACTTCTCCTGTCACTACTTCAAAACCTCCTTCCGTTTTCCTGCTAATAACTTTTCACTATTTCATAAATCTTCTGTTCCTGCTCCAACAGTTTTATTGTTTCCACTCTCTCGTCTCAGATCCGGATATTTCACACGCTCCAGTCCTATCAGGTGAAACCCTCCCACTGCTCCATGAGCTCAGTCTGTCAAACCGTTGTTGATTGTCGGTTCAGATCGTAATCATCCCTTCCCTTCTTCCTGAACTCACCCTGGTGTCCCAAAACCACGAACGCTTCCCTCCTGCTCCAGCCCTGCAGCCGCTCATTGACCTGCCTCATATTGTCCTCCTTAAGCAGCTCAGCGCAAAACAATCCAGAGATCACCACCTTGAGGCTTTGTTTTTCAGTCTAGAGGTCGAATGTTAATATTCCCTCTATAAACGTAGCTCTTTCCTTGTTATTGGTTGCGGCCATGACTATTTTCTGCTCTCCTTTCCTTCCCAGAGATGGTCCCACCTGTTCCAGGAAGTTCTTCCCTCTGACATCAGGAAGGCAACTTACCAATTGCGACCTGTTCAGGGCTGCAGAAGAGTATGTTTATTCGCCTGACTATAGAATATCGCACCACTATCGCTCCCCTATTCCTGTGCCCAACCTGCCTCTCATACCTGCCCCACTCGGGGTGTCCCCTTACTCCCTGGTGTCAAACTATTACTCAGGAAGACCATCCTGAGTCACTGTCTCTATCCACCTTACAGTCCCCAACACCAGTCATCTAGCGAACAGTTCCTGTACTGATGTCCCTCCACCTGAGATTGCACTGCCCCATGAGATGTTCACTCACTTCCCTCTATCTGCACAGTATCTGCTCGGTTTTCTCTTCCTGATTGAGTGGCAGGTTCTTGTTCGTGATCTGAACCGTTTATCAGGACACAATTGATATTTTAAAGGCTGTCCTGAACCAACCGGTGTCTATTCTCATTCTTGTTGATGATGTTGGATCTTCTTCCCTGTTTGGACCTTCAGCCATGGTGGTGACAGGCGTTCCAAGATCCTGATGCTCTGTAATGAATATATTAATAGGAGGGTTAGACTAAAATATTAAAATAAGAAGGATAAAACGTCGCCTTGTCGCGATATCAAGTCCCTCCTCCCCCATCAGTACAACAGCTGTTCGCTCTGGAATTGAGCATTTCCCGACTGTTGCCAACAACTCTCCACATCGGGTGCGGCACAGACAGCTGCCCAGTGAAACCCAATGAGTCCCGCTGATCTCCACAACCCAGTTCTTGACGGCCGAGATTCTGCACTGGGAGGACCCATTGGTAAGATTGACTCACAGTGTAGGCCAACACCAGACTTATTCCTGAGGTAATTAATATTCTGGAGGGCAATATGGAGCGAGGTGTTGAAGGAAACGATCCTTCACTCGGTTTTACCCAGTCTGGCGCTATTGTATTATTTCATTCACAGATTTGTTTTTAATATTTTTGATTTGTTGAGTTTTGATTTTAAAGTCAGGTATTTTATGAACCTGATATCTATCTACACACACAATATGGAGCTGGGTGTGATTTCTCTGCTCTCTATGGGTAGTGACATTGTCCGTGTGTCCATGGAGATGTGTTTTGGTTGGTGCTTTATTTGAATATATTTACCATATCTCTCATGTATCAGCACCTGACTAATCAGCAGTGTCGGCGGTGAAGAATTTTACACCGTTCTACTAATATTAACACTAATGTATAATATTGTGAATCGTGTAACTTTAAACAGGTGCTGCACATTTATTTTAGGATTATCTTTAGGGGTCTTACAATCTCAGAAAACACCACAAATATTAAAGTTGTGGATTTGACGGCTGTTTAACGATCATAATTCTCCATTGTGTGTGTGTGTGTGTCTCGCTGTGTGTGTGTGTGGACAGTCAAGAGCAACCATTCCAAGTATCAGTCACAGCCCTTTCCTTTCCACACTGTGGAGATGTAAAAGCGATTAATCTCGGAGAGTAATTTCGACAAACTATTGTTGAAGTTATTCTCTGGCATTAATGTACAAGTTTGAGAACTTGTAAGATGCAGTTATCTGTTGTTTCATTCAATCTAACACGAGTGTAATAAAAGGAAAAGAGCAACAAAAACTTACATTTACATATACACTAATTACATTAGAGTTATCAAACACAAGATTAATTTGAGTACTTAGTTACTTTCCATATCAAGATTAGTGCTGGACCCTCCTACCTGTTGGTAATTTGAACAGTTACTTTCCTTTTAAGATTAGTGATGGACCGTCCAACCTGTTGGTAATTTGAGTGGATATTTTTGTACAAAGATTAGTGATGGACCGTCCTACTTGTTGGCAATTTCAGTGGTTACTTTTTATGTAAAGATTAGTGATGGACCCTCCTCCCTGTTGGTAAATTCAGGGGTTACTTTTTATATAAAGATTAGTGATGGGATCCTCCTACCTGTTGATACCAAGATTAGCGATCAGGAACCACCTCTCTGTGTGAAAGATGGTTTCAGCCCTGAACCGGTTTCCATTTAAAACATTCCTGAAGTTTGTTTCTGTTTGAACGGAGCGGCCTCTCTTTCTTCAGTTGAACCAATTTAACAAATAACATTCTCAATAACACATTTTAGAAAAAACTGAAGAACCTGCTCCATTCCCCCACCTAATTCCAATTAAACTAATTAATTATAATTAATCAGGAACAAGTTTTGTCTCCGATTTTGCTCCTATCCTGTGATTGGATGGCGTTCAGTCCTCCCTCGGGTTACCATCGGTTGATTTTCCAAGGACCCAGCAGAGAGCGATTCTTGGCCATTGCGAATGTGTTAACCCTTTACTGAGCTGAACTGTGTGTTCGATCTGTCTTTGATCAGTTCAATAAAAGTGCACCGGGAACGAAACATTTCAGTGAGTAAAACGAGCCGGTGTTATAGTTATAAATAAATGCTTTTCGAGTGAGAAAGTTCAGTTTCCCTCCCGTGATCACTGAATATCAAATTCTAACATGGGGAGGAGGCACATCTGGACGAGGATGGTGTAAATCTCCAGAGTTCATGTTCCTGCTTTCTGTCCTGGAACCGCTTTAAAATGTGTCTCTGGGGAGATTGATGGGATCCATGTTGGGATGAGCCCTGAAATTCCCGGTGTGAAGTCGCCGGCCTTCAGTCAGTGTCTGAGCGAACAATTCGTGAATTGTTCCATCCGCGAGGAATGGAGAGCTTGCTCCGCCGGGGAACATATCTGACCGCGGGAAGTCGGTTTTAGAAAAGAGTAAGGGGCAGAAAAAGTTAATTAAAAAAACAAATTGAAACAACATTAACCTGACCTTGATCCCGCAAGGATTTTCCGCCTCTCAATGTCTGTGTAGATTTTGCAAATTATATCCCTGTTATTTCATTACAACCAATCGAGTAAAAGTTCCTTGATTTATTTTAGCGGTTCACTACTTGTGAATTTGATCTGATCCTTGTTATGTGAGATCCAAAGCTCCGCCCTCTGTGAAAGCTGCTGCCCGACATCAGGATGGATTTCAACGCAAATATTCCTCATTTGTTTCAGAACAGGGTGCGGCCTTTCTGATGGAATCTAATCGAACCGGGTTGACAATTCGCTGCCACGTCAATTGTAAACAAAGTTGGTTGTAAATTTTACTTTTCTTCTTCTTGTTCCAGGGAAGTTCAGTAAAACAGATACTTGGTTAGAAATAAATTGTTACATTTGCATCAGGAACATTGTTTGCTAAAAGACCCATCGATTTCCTGATGTTTGCGTTTTCAACCCTGGAGCCAAGAGCCAGTGTTTCGTCAGTGAGCTGCAGAGAGGCTGTTTCTGCAAGTGAGGACATTAACCATTTATCCACCGAATTAAACTACCGCTGAGCATCAATCACCTCAATCACTGGGGGAATGAGTACTGACTTTCCACAATTACATTTATCATAATAAATATTCAGCAGATACACCAGTTACATCGTTAAATCCGGAAAGGGCCATTCCTGTGCTGTGATTGGTATAAGGATTGGATTTCCCTTATTTTCAGGGGGTTCACAGACAGAAATAAATAGCCCCTCCCCGGGATGGAAGTGTCTGAAGAGAGAAAGTTTTTGACGATGGATTCCGAGGGACGGATTGTTGTGATCAATCCCAGGGATAGATTGTGGTGATAATTCCGAGGGACGGATTGTTGTGATCAATCCGAGGAACAGATTGTGGTGATAATTCCGAGGGACGGATTGTTGTGATCAATCCCAGGAACAGATTGTGGTGATAATTCCGAGGGACGGATTGTTGTGATCAATCCCAGCAACAGATTGTGGTGATAATTCCGAGGGACGGATTGTTGTGATCAATCCCAGGAACAGATTGTGGTGATAATTCCGAGGGACGGATTGTTGTGATCAATCTCAGGGAAAGATTGTGGTGATAATTCCGAGGGACGGATTGTTGTGATCCATCCCAGGGACAGATTGTGATGATAATTCCGAGGGGCGGATTGTTGTGATCAATGCCAGGGACGGATTATGGTGATAATTAAATACTCTGTTAAATGGACAGTTTGGGTAAATAGTCAATTAATATATTATAAAATACTCTGTTAAATGGACAGTATGGGTAAATGGTCAGTCAATATATCATTAAATGCACTTTTCAATAGACAGTACTGGTAAATGGTGGATTACATATAATTAAATACACTGTTCAATAGACAGTGTGAGTAAATGGTGGGTTTATATATCATTAAATACACTGTTAAATGGACAGTGTGGGTAAATGGTGGGTTTATATATCATTAAATAAACTGTTCAATGGACAGTGTGGGTAAATGGTGAGTTTATATATCATTAAATACACTGTTCAATTAACAGTGTAGGTAAATGGTGGGTTTATATATCATTAAATAAACTGTTAAATGGACAGTGTGATTAAATGGTGGTTTTATGTATCATTAAATACACTGTTAAATGGGCAGTGTGGTTAAATGGTGGGTTTATATATCATTAAATAAACTGTTAAATGGACAGTGTGATTAAATGGTGTTTTTATGTATCATTAAATACACTGTTAAATGGGCAGTGTGGGTAAATGGTGGGTTTGTATGTCATTAAATACACTGTTAAATGGACTGACAGTACCTGTACTGATTATCGAGCTGATACGACCGACAGTATAAGTTTTGATTATAGAGCTTATGCTTCTGAGAGTACCTGTATTGATCATAGAGCTGATATTACTGAGAGTATCTGCATTAATTGTAGAGCTGATATTGTGAACAGTATCTGCACTGATTATGGAGCTGATATTACTGGCAGTATCTCTGCTGATTATACAGGTGATATTACTGAACGTACCTGTATTGGTTATGGAACTGATATTACTGACCGTACTTGTATTTGTTATAGAGCTGATATTACTGAACGTAACTGCACTGATTATTGAACTGATATTACTGACAGTACTTCTATTGATTGTCGAGCTGATATTACTGAAAGTATCTGTGCTGATTTTATCGAGCTTAATAATAATAGTATTTGTAACGCTTATAGGGTTGTTAAATGACAATGTCTGTTTTGATTATGGAGCTGATATTACTGACAGTATCTGTGCTATTATGGCGCTGTTACTGACTGTATATCGTTTCAATAGAGCGCTGATATTACTTACAGTATCTGTGCTCATTATAGCCCTGCTTTACTGACTGTATCCCTGTTCAATATAGGGCTGATAATTCTGACAGTATCCCTGTTCAATATAGGGCTGATATTATTGACAGTATCCCTGCTCAATATAGGGCTGATATTACTGACAGTATCCCTGCTCAATATAGGGCTGATATTACTGACAGTATCCCTGCTAAATATAGTGCTGATAATTCTGACACTGTGTGATGATGAAAGAGCTGGTGCAATCAAAATATTCATTGACTGACATGGAATTTTACAGCTCAGGAACAGCCCATTTGGCCCAACAGGTCTTTGCCTGGATTTGTGCTCCACACGAGCGTTCTCCCACACCATTTCATCGCACCCTATTAACTTATCTTTCTATTTCTAGCCCCCTCATGTATTTTTCTGCCTTCCCCTTAAATGCATCTGCACTTTTCGCCTCAACCATTCCACATGGTAGCGAGTTGCACTTTCTCGTCACTCTCTAAGCAACAAGTCTCTCCTGAAATCCATCTTGGTTTCATTAGTAACTTTCTTATCTTCATGGCCTCTATTTTTGGACTGCTCTCAAGGGGAAATATCCTCTCCAGTTCGAGCCTATGGAACCCCTTCCGAATATAAAAGACCTCTATCAGTTCACCTCTCCGTCTTCAACTGAATAGAGAAAAGAGACACAGCCTGTTAAATCTTTCCTGATATTGTTGGGAAATAATGCATTGAACAAGTGACGCCAGGAATGAAAGGAAAGTAATGCCAGGAAGGAACACCCAGGCCATAATATTCCCCCCTAGGACCGGATTAATGCAGGCAATCTCGGCACAATCCAGATCAGGGGAGAAGGGGTACTTTGAATAGTACCAATACAATGCCCGGAGTGGCGGGCTGTGTTTGTGCATTGCTGCGGTTAAAGCAGATCAGTTAGAAGGACTGCACTGTCAAACTCACATATTAAAAAAACAACCTTCTGTACAAGTGTTGCCTTGTCCTGCCAGGTGGGTGCGGGAGAACTGCTGGGACTCGCCCGGCAGAGGCGGAGACTCCGAAACGGCGCCAGAGATTGCGATGTTCTGACCTGTCTCACTGGTTATTGACTGAACAACAAGATTTTTATGATAGCGTGGGTTTGTTTGGGGGCTGAATTGCGATCCAGAATCCTGGACACATCAGGTTAACATCTCGGCAGATACAAAAAGCATCAATTTCAGGACCTTAGTATTTAAAATCTACAGATACAGAATCTCTTGTGCTGAACTTTTAACCGTCCCCGAAATAAAATCGCAGGTTGGTTTCAGGGTTTCACTGTTTAATTCTGACTGGACACAGGGTGGAACAATGGGTGTGTTTACTAAACTATATTTAACAAAGTTTACCTTCGATTCTCTCGCACTGATTATCTGATCTTTACTCCCCTGGAATTCTGCGAAGTACAGAACCGATGGAGCTCAGCCTTACATAAAAACAGCCAGTCAGAGCCCACTTGGTTCGGGTACAGTGTAGACACATCCCGACGAGGGGGAAAGGAAGGGCACCCAAAGCTGGAGCTCCCTGGATGAGTAAAGAGATAGAGATTAAAATGAAACAGAAAATTGAGGCTTATGACGTGTGTAAGGTTCATAATACAGTAGAGAACCAGGCTGAATACAGAAAGAACAGAGGAGATCTTTAAAAAAGGGGGGAATTAGACGGGCAAAAAGAGAGATTCAAGAGTAACTTTCAAAGGGGAATTGGAATAAAATTTTGAAGGAAAGATTTACAGCGATATGTGGAAAGAACAGGGGAAAGGGACTAATTGGATAGCTCTTTCAAAGAGCCAGCACAGGTATCATGGGCCGAAAGGACTCCTGTGCTGTACCTAATATGATATTTAAGGGGAACGTACAAACCCTCCAGTGCTGAAGTCATTGCACAGAAACTCTGGTTAACCTTCACATTCACCAAATTCCGGAATTCATAGTCCAGCACATGTTTAAATAGAGGAACATCGGAACAGGAGTAGGCCATTCAGCCTCTCGAATCTGTCCTCCCATTTAATTAGATCATTGCTGCTCTGTACCTGAATTCTATTTACCTGCCCTTGATCCATTTCGCGTGATACGCTCACCTAAAAAAAGCTGCAGCTATCAGTCTTCAAAATTTCAGTTGACCCAGAACTCACAACCTATTGGAGGAGGGAATTCCACATTTACAGTAAACTTTGTGCAAAAAAGTCCGTCCACATTTCACTCCTGAACGGCCTAAGGCCAATCTTAATATTTTGACCCTTGTTCTGGACTCGTCCATGACAGGAAATTCCTTCTCTGTATCTAATGAGTGTGAGGTATTATATTTTAGTAGGGATTGATCACAACAATCCGTCCCTCGGAATTATCACCACAATCTGTCCCTGGGATTGATCACAACAATCCGTCCCTCGGAATTATCACCACAATCTGTCCCTGGGATTGATCACACCAATCCGTCCCTCGGAATTATCACCACAATCTGTCCCTGGGATTGATCACACCAATCCGTCCCTCGGAATTATCATAGCAATCTGTCCCTGGGATTGATCACAACAATCCGTCCCTCGGAATTATCATCACAATCTGTCCTCAAACACTTCCTCTCTTCGGGCACTTCCATCCCGGGGAGGGGCTATTTATTACAGTCTGTGAACCCGCTCAAAATGAGGGAAATCCAATCTTTATACCGATCACAGCACAGAAATGGTCCTTTCCGGATTTAACAATGTAACTGGTTTATCTGCTGAATATTTACTGTGATAAATGTAACTGTGGAAAGTCAGTCCTCATTCCCCCAGTGACTGAGGTGATTGATGCCCAGCGATAGTTTAATTCGGCGGTTAAATGGTTAATGTCCTCACTTACAGAAACAGCCTCTCTGCAGCTCACTGACGAAACACTGGCTCTTGGCCACCGGGTTGAAAGCGCAAACATCAGGAAATCGATGGGACTTTTAGCAATCAATGTTCCTGATGCAAATTTAACAAGTTATTTCTAACCAAGTATCTGTTTTACTGAACTTCCTTGGAACAAGAAGAGGAAATGTAAAATTTATAATCGACTTTGTTCACAGCTGTCGTGGCAGCGAATTGTCAACCCGGTTCGATTAGATTCCACCAGAAAGGCCGCTCCCTGTTCTGAAACAAATGAGGAATGTTTGCGTTGAAATCCATCCTGATGTCTGGCAGCAGCTTTCACAGGGAGCGGAGCTCTGAATCTCACAACAAGGATCAGATCAAATTCCCAAGTTGTGAACTGCTAAAATAAAGCAAGGAACTTTTCCTCGATTGGTTGTAATGAAATCACAAGGATACAATTTGTAAAATCTTCACGGACATTGAGAGGCGGACAATCCTTGCGGGATCAAGGTCAGATTAATGTAGTGTCAATATGTTTGTGATCAACCTTTTCTGCCTCTTCCTCTTTTCTAAAGCCGATTTCCCGTGGTCAGATATGTTCCCCGGCGTCGGGAGCTCTCTGTTGCTCGCGGATGGAACAATTCACTCATTGTTCGCTCAGACACTGACTGAAGGCCGGCTCTGTTACACCGGGAATTTCAGGGCTTATCCCTTCGTGGACTCCGCCATTCTCCCCACAGACACATTTTAAAGCGGTTCCGGGACAGAAAGCAGGAACACAATCTGTAGATTTACACCATCTGAGTCCAGCGGTGCCTCCTCCCCATGTTAGAATTTGATATTCAGTAAACAGGGGTGGGAAACTGGCCTTTCTCACTGTATATGCATTTATTTATAACTTTGACACTGGCTCTTTTTACTCACTGACCCGTTTGTGCCCGGCACACTTTTATTTAACTGATCAAAGACTGATCGAACACACAGTTCAGCTCAGTGAAGGGTTAACACATTCGCAATGTCCGATTATTGCTCTCCGCCGCGTACCTGGAAAATCGGCCTATTATAATTACCAACAGGGAGGAGGGTCCATCAATAATCTTTATATGAAAAGTAACTACTGAAATTACCAACAGTGAGGAGTGTCCATCACTAATCTTTATATAAAAAGTAAATACTGAATTACGAACAGGTAGGAGGGTGCCATCAATAAACTGTAAATAAAAATAACTATTGAATTACAAACAGCAAGGAGGGTCTATCACAAATTTTTATATCAAAAGTTAATCCTGAAATTACCAACAGGTGGGAGGGTCCAGCAATAATCTTTAGATAAAAAGTAACGACTGAAATTCCCAACAGGTCGGACGGTCCATCACTAATCTTTATATAAAATGTAACTACTGAAATTACCAACAGGTAGGAGGGTCCATCACCAATCTTTACACAAAAACAAAATACTGAAATTACCAACAGGTAGGAGGGCCCATCACTAATCTTTATATAAAAAGTGAAAAATGAAATTACCAACAGGTGGGAGGGTCCATCACTAATCTTTATATGAAAAGTAATTACTGAAATTACCAACAGGTAAAAGGGCAAATCACTAATCTTTATGTAAAACGTAACTACTGACTTCACAAAAGGTAGGAGGGTCCATCACTAATCTTTATAAAAATGTTACAACTCAAATTACCAAAAAGGTAGGAGGGTCCATCACTAATCTTTATATAAAAGTAACAACTCAAATTACCAACAGGTAGGAGGGTCCATCATTAATCTTTATAAAAATGTAACAACTCAAATTATCAAAAAGGTACTTTGGTCCATCATTAAACTTTATATAAAAAGTAACCATTCATATTCCCAACAGATTGGTGGGTCCATCACTAAAATTTAAATTAAAAGGAACTACTTAAATTACCAAAAGGTAGGAGGGTCCATCACTAATCTTTGTATAAAAAGTAACAACTGAATTACAAACAGGTAGGAGCGTCTAGCACTAATCATTACATAAAAAGTAACTACTGAAAATACCAACAGGGAGGATTGTCCATCACTAATCTTTATATGAAATGTAACCACTGAATTAGAAACAGGTAGGAGGGTCCATCACTAATCTTAATATAAAAAAGCAACTACTGAATTCGAAACAGGTAGGAGAGTCCATCACGAATCTTTATATAAAAAGTAATTACTGAAATTACCAACAGGGAGGCTTGTCCATCACTCATCTTTATAAAGAAAGTAACTACTGAATTACCAACAGGTAGAAGGGTCCATCACTCATCTTTATATATAAAGTAACTACTGAAATTACCAAGAGGGAGGAGTGTCCATCACTAATATTAACATAAAATGTAACTATTGAATTATCAACAGGTAGGAAGGTACAACAATATTTTTTTTACAAAAAGTAACTACAGAAAGTACAAACAGATAGGAGGGTCCATCACGAAACTTTATATGAAAGGTAATTACTGAAATTACCAACAGCTAGGTGGGTCCATCAGTAATCTTTATATAAAAAGTAACTCCTGAAATTGTCAAAAGGTAGGAGGGCCCATCACGAAACTTTATATGAAAAGTAATTACTGAAATTACCAACAGGTAGGAGGGTCCATCAGTAATCTTTATGTAAAAAGTAACTCCTGAATTTTTTTTTAAAAGTAACTACTGAATTGCAAACAGCTAGGAGGGTTCATCATTAATCTTTAAATAAAAAGTAACTACTGAAATTACCAAGAGGTAGAAGAGTCCATACAAATATTTATACAAAACGTAATTACTGAAATTTCCAACAGGTTGCAGGTTCCATCACTAATCTTTTTTAAAAAGTAACTGCTGAAATTACCAACAAGTTGGACTGTGCATCACTAATCTTTATATAAAAGGTAACTACCGAATTACAAACAGATCGGAGGGACAATCGCTCTTTTTTTACGAAAAGTAACGACAGAAATTACCAACAGGTTGGAGTGTCCGTCACGAATCTTTATTTTAAAATAAACTAATGAAATTACCAACAGATGGGAGGGTCGAAAACTATTCTTTGTCTCAAAAGTAACTACCCAAATTACCACCAGGTAGGTTGGGACCATCACTAATCTTTATATAAAAAGTAACTACTGAAATTACCAATGGGGAGGAGTGTCCATCACTAATCTTCATATAAAAAGTAACTACACAAATTTCGAACCGGTAGGAGAGTCCACACTAATCTTTGTATGAAAAGTAACTACAGAAATTACCAACAGACAAATGGGTCCATCACTAATCTTTATATAAAAAGTAACCATTCAAATCACCAACAGATTGGAGGGTCCATCAATATTTTTTTTAAAGTAACTGCTGAATTGCAAACAGCGAGGAGGTTTCATCATTAATCTTTAAATAAAAAGTAACCACTGAAATTACCAAGAGGTAGGAGGGTCCATCACTAATCATTATATGAAAAGTAATTACAGAAATTACCAACAGGTAGGAGCATCCTTTCTTTCTCTCTCACACCCACTATTTCTCTGTCTGTAATATACGGACACTCACAGTCTCTCTATCTGTCTCTCTGCCACCCTCCCCCTCCTCATTCTCCCTCTCCGTGTGTCCCTCCCTCGACACTGTGTCTCCCTCTTTCGTTCTTCAATCTCCCTCTCATTCTCCCCCTCTATTCTCCATCTCTCTCCCCCTCCACCTCTACTCTCCACCTCTCTCATTCACTAACTCTCTCCCTTTCTCTATATCTCACCTTCACTTTCACTCTTCCCCTTTACTCTTTCTCTTGCCCTCTGCCACTACACTCTGTGCCACTACACTCTGTGCCACTACAATCTCTGCCATTACATTCTCTGACCCATCCCCACCTCTCTGTCCCTCTTTCTCTGTCTCTGTCTCCCGCCCTCTGACCCATCCCAGTCTCACTCTCTCTATCTGTCCCTCCCTCTGTCTCTCTCCTTATACTCTCCAAATCAGTCCCTTTGTCTGCCGCTGACCCTCTCCCACTGACTTCCTCTGATTCGCTCTCATTCCCGGTCACTCATCCTCTATTCTCTTTCTCTCTCTCTTCCTTTCCCCGTCTCTCTGCCTCTACCCTTCTCTCTATGTCTCTACTCGCTCTCCCTCCCTATCTCCTTCCCTCTACACTCTTAGATTCATTCCCCTCTCTCCCTCTCTATCTTCCTTGTTTCTCCGTCTCCCCTGTTTCTCTCTCTTTATCTGTCTGTTTCTCCCTCTGACTGTCTCTTTTTTTCTCCCTCACGCCCACTATTTCTCTCTATTATTCTGACCCTTACGGTCTGTCTGTCTCTCTGTCGCTCTCCATGTACTCATTCTCCCTCTCTCTGTGTCTCTCTTCCTGTCTCACTCCCTCTAATTTGTCTCTCCTTTTCCACTCTCCTTCTATACTCTCCTTCTTAAGTCTCCGTCTCCACTCTCCTTCTCTGACCTACCCCCGTCTCTCTCTCTCTCTCGCTTCCTCCCTCCGCCCTTTGTCTGTCTGTCTGTCTGTTTCTCCCTCTGTTAAGAGAGTGAGGAGGACATAAAAAACCTACAAGGGGATCTAGACAGGCTGGGTGAGTGGGCGGAGATTTGGCAGATGCAATACAATATTGGAAAATGTGAGGTTATACACTTTGGCAGGAAAAATCGGAGAGCAAGTTATTATCTTAATGGCGAGAAACTGGAACGTACTGCAGTACAAAGGGATCTGGGGGTCCTAGTGCAAGAAAATCAAAAAGTCAGTTTGCAGGTGCAGCAGGTGATCAAGAAGGCCAACGGAATGTTGGCGTTGATTGCTAGGGGGATAGAATATAAAAACAGGGAGGTATTGCTGCAGTTATATAAGGTATTGGTGAGACCGCACCTGGAATACTGCATACAGTTTTGGTCTCCATACTGAAGAAAAGACATACTTGCTCTCGAGGCAGTACAAAGTAGGTTCACTCGGTTAATCCCGGGGATGAGGGGTGGACATATGAGGAGAGGTTGAGTAGATTGGGAATCTACTCATTGGAGTTCAGAAGAATGAGAGGCGATCTTATTGAAACATATAAGATTGTGAAGGGTCTTGATCGGGTGGATGCAGTAAGGATGTTCCCAAGGATGGGTGAAACTAGAACTAGGGGGCATAATCTTAGAATAAGGGGCTGCTCTTTCAAAACTGAGATGAGGAGAAACTTCTTCACTCAGAGGGTGGTAGGTCTGTGGAATTTGCTGCCCCAGGAGGCTGTGGAAGCTACATCATTAGATAAATTTAAAACAGAAATAGACAGTTTCCTAGAAGTAAAGGGAATTAGGGGTGACGGCGAGCGGGCAGGAAATTGGACATGAATTTAGATTTGAGGTTAGGATCAGATCAGCCATGATCTTATTGAATGGCGGAGCAGGCTCGAGGGGCCGATTGGCCTACTCCTGCTCCTATTTCTGATGTTCTTATGTTCTTGTGTCTTTCATTCTTTCTCCCTCACCATCTCTGTGTCTCTAACTCTCTCTCTGTCTCTCTCTCCCGACTGATTCTCTGCCTCTCTATCACTGTCTCTCTGTCTCCCTCTCCATCTCTTTCTCTCCCCCCATCTCTGCCTCTCTCTCCGTCCTCCTCTCCGTTGCTCTTTCAGGCTCTCTCTCTTTCCATCAGTTATCTCTCCCTCCATCCCCGTCTCTCTCTCTCTGCCTTTCTCTCTTTCTGTCTCCCCTATTTCTCTCTATCTCTTGCTCTCTCCTCTCTGTTTGTCTCTCTCTTTGTCCCCTGTCTGTCTCTCTCGTTTACTTTCCCCAACTATATGAATCTGTCTTTATTTTTCTCTCTCCCTCCCCCTTCCCATTTCTCACCCTTTTTTTGTCTGTGCATCTTTCTCTTGCCTCGTTCTCGATCTCTCTGCTCCATCACTGCTGGTCAGCAGCGGCCCCTGCTGGTGGTTGTGTTCGGTGATGACATTGACCAGGAACACAGGAACAGGAGGAGGCCATTCAGCCCCTCGAGCCTGTTCCGCCATTCAATGGGATCATGGCGGATCTCTGACCGAATTTCACATACCCACCTTAATCCCATAATCCCTGAACACAGGGTTAACAAAAATATATCAACCTCAGATTTAAAATTAACAATTGATCTCGCATCAACTGCTGTTTGCGGCAGAGTTCCGAACATCTACCACTCTTTGCGTGTAGAACTGTTCCCTAACTTCACTCCTGAAAGTTCTGGCTCTATTTTTTAGGCTATGACCCCGAGTCCTAGATTCCCCAACCAGTGGACGTAGTTTCTCTCCATCTCCCCTATCAGTTCCCGTTAATATTTTGAAAACTTCGATGCAATCACCCCTTCGTCTTCGAAGTTCCAGAGAATACAACCCGAGTTTGTGTAATCTCTCGTCATAATTTAACCCTTGAAGGCCAGGTATCATTCTCGTAAATACAAGGTCCAAACTGAATTTTAACAGCTCGGTATTTTTTAATGACTGCCATACAAGTAAAGATTAACTTTTAAAAATGGGGACTCTCATATTATTCCTTATTTAATTAGTTTTTGGTGATTGAAAAATAATTAAAATTACAATATTATTTTTTAACTTTTCCCTTCTGTCTCTTTAATTTAATTCAATTATTTATTTGGCTTTTTATTATTATTGTTTTTATTTACAATGACATACAGAATGCGAACTTTAAAGGAATGAAGTCTGCTTGCTTGTTTGAGCAATGCAGCCTGATTCTGTGGGCGGGACTCTCGTCCTTACCGATTTTGTGGTCGTGTCTGCTCCTCACACACCTTTCCAGCTGCGCAGCAAATCAAGTTGCTCAGAGGCTGGGTTGATAGTGCACAATTTTTGTAAAGTTCAAATTCAAGCAATTCATCGCCACAGAGCCGACAGTAAGTATTTTTGTGAATTTAATTCGCAGGAGCTGTGGTGAGCGTTGCCTCGCCGCTCGCAGCGATTTCTGGCCCAATGTCTTCTGCCGCTCTGCAAATTCCAAACCAGATCAATAAATTCCCCTCAGTTCCAAGAGCTTCAACTTTAGCTAACAGCCTCTTCTGAGGGACTTTATCGAATGCCTTTTGGAAGTCGATACTAACAACACCCATAGACAATCCCCGCTCCACCATTTTATTCACCTCTTCAAAACAAAATCCATGCTGGCTCTTACTGATCAGCTGAAAATGTTCAAGGTGTTCAGTCACTATCCTTAATTATAGACTCTGGTAATTTCTCGAAACCAGATGTTTGGCTAATTAGTCTACAATTCCCTGTTTTCCTTCTGTCACCTTTCTTAAATAGTGGAGTGACATGTGCAATTTTCTAATTTAGATAAATGTTCATGCACCGTTAGGACATTAACTAAATCTGGCTCATTACCCATTGTTAAATCTAATATGGCCTGCCCCCTTGTTGGCCCTCGGACTCATTGTTGCAGAAAGCTTTCCTGAACACACTCAAGAAATTCATTACCTTTCTGACATGAGCTCGTCTGTTTATCCTAATCTATATGTAAGTTGAAATCTATTCCCCATTAAAACCACTCAGCCTTTGCTACATGCTTGTCTAATCTCTGCATTTATACATTCTGCAACTTCACAGCTTCTACAAGGGGGCCCATGCACAACTCCCACGACAGTCTTAAATCATTTTCTATTTCCTAATTCTACCCATAAAGTTTTCACTGTCTGCTTACCTCTCGTTATATCCGCTCTTATCATTGAAGCAATTGCATCTTTAATCATTAAGGCTACTCCTCCCCATCCACCAGTTTCCCTATCCTTCCTTTCGACTTACAACCTGGTATATTCAGTTCCCAGTCCTGACTGTTGTGCAGCCATGCCTCAGTAATGGCTGCCATGTTGTACCCTGTAGGTTGAATTTGTGCCTGCATTTCATTCAATGTGTTCCTTATACTCCATGCGTTTGTTTGAAGGACGCTTATTTGGGCCACACACCCTATCCATATTGTAATATTGTATTTCTCACACATTCCTTATTTCTCTCTCCTGATTTAATTATTTTACATCTTTCAGTTTTCCCTTTACCTGACAATCACTCTACTCTCTTCCTTTTTGTTTTATTATTGTTATTCATATTACTTTTCCAACAAAGCCCTACCTCCCAATTGTAGCCTCCCAACGGTACATTTCCTTGCTGTCCCAGTACTGGTGCCAGTGTCCCATGAAATGGAACCCCTCCTTCCCACACCACTCCTTCAGTCACGTGTTCACCTCCGTTAATCTTCTCATCCCAACGACAATTTGCACGTGGCTCAGGAATAATCCAGAGATTATACCAATGAGAGACTTTTAAAAAAATCGCTCCTGTTACGCTCTGAACACGACCTGTCGTCTACTCTTTCCCATATGGTTGGTCATAACATGGGCCACAACGACTGGATCTTCCCCGTCCGTCTCCAATATCCTTTCAAGCCGGTTTGAGATTTCCCTCCCCCTGGCACCAGGTAGGCAACATTCTGTATGGGACTCTCGATCGTGCTTACAAAGGATGCTCTATCTCCCCATAATTGTACAGGGCATTGGTGAGGCCACACTTGGAGTACTGTGTACAGTTCTGGTCACCCTATTATAGAAAGGATATTATTAAACTAGAAAGAGTGCAGAAAAGATTTACTAGGATGCTACCGGGACTTGATGGTTTGACTTACAGGGAGAGGTTAGACAGACTGGGACTTTTTTCCCTGGAGAGTAGGAGGTTAAGGGGTGATCTTATAGAAGTCTATAAAATAATGAGGGGCATAGATAAGGTCGATAGTCAAAATCTTTTCCCAAAGGTAGGGGAGTCTATAACGAGGGGGCATAGATTTAAGGTGAGAGGGGAGAGATACAAAAGGGTCCAGAGGGGCAATTTTTTCACTCAAAGGGTGGTGAGTGTCTGGAACGAGCTGCCAGAGGCAGTAGTAGAGGCGGGTACAATTTTGTCTTTTAAAAAGCATTTGGACAGTTACATGGGTAAGATGGGTATGGAGGGATATGGGCCAAGTGCAGGCAATTGGGACTAGCTTAGTGGTATAAACTGGGCGACATGGACATGTTGAGCCGAAGGGCCTGTTTCCATGTTGTAACTTCTATGATTCTATGATTCTATAATTATTGAATTCCCTACAACTACCAGGTAACACTCCTCCTCCTCCTCCTTTTGGACAGCCTCCTGCTCCAGGGTACAACAGGTAGCAGGTAAATTGTACCTGTTGGATAGGATCAGATTCCGTGGATCTTCGTCCTTTTGCTCACATGGGTTCCACTTACTCTGTATACTATCAGTCACACCAAACCCATTCTGATCTTGTACCTCTCTACGAGGTGTGACCGAGGTCTGGAGCAAATTGTCCAGATACTTCACCACCTCCCTTATGTATCGTCGTGTCTCCAGCTCAAAGATTCGAAGCTGTAGAGATTCGAGGCGGAAACATCTACTGCAGATTTCTTCGCTCGGGATATTCTCACTGTCCACAAACTCCCACATACTGCAGTCCAGACACACAACCTGCTCTGCCCTATCTTAGTCGACATTTATTTGAGGATAATGACTTTTTAGTCTGTTTTCTTTCGCTTTTAAAAACATTATTAGCAACTCCTTCTCCCTCTACACCTAATTCCCACTCTCACCAAATTCTCAAGTTTGCATTGTTTTCACGATCCATCCATCCATATTCGCGATGGGCTCTTTGCTTCAGTCGATAATATTCTAATTTATATACATTGTGAAAACTGCAGTTACAACGGCTCAATCAGCTTCCAACTCACAGTAATTAGCCCCTATTCTGAAAATCACTTACAGCTGATTGACTGTTAACTGGTAACTGCCACTGACTTGCAGTTGCTGTCAACCATTAACGAATTGAAGTTTCATTTCAAGTTTTAAAGCTCGAAGTTAAATTTAATCTGTGATCTCCTCTCTCAGTGTCTGGAATGGGATCTCCTCCAGCAGTGTCTGGACTGTGATCTCTCTCAGTGTCTGGACTGTGATCTCTCTCAGTGTCTGGACTGTGATCCTCTCTCTCAGTGTCTGGACTGTGATTTCATCTCTCAGTGTCTGGATGGTGATCTCCTCTCTCAGTGTCTGGACTGTGATCTCTCTTAGTGTCTGGACTGTGATCCCCTCTCTCAATGTCTGGACTGTGATCTCCTCCCTCAGTGTCTGGACTGTGATCTCATCTCTCAGTGTTTGAACTGTGATCTCATCTCTTAGTGCCTGGACTGTGATCTCCTCTCTCTCTGTCTGCACTGTGATCTCCTCTCTCTGTTTCTGGACTGTGATCTCCTCTCTCATTGTGATCTCCTCTCTCACTGTCTGGATTGTGATCTCCTCCCTCAGTGCCTAGACTGTGATCGCATCTCTCAGTGTCTGGACTGTGATCTCCTCTTTCAGTTGCAGGACTGCCATCTCCTCTCTCAGTGTCTGGAGTGCCATCTCCTCTCTCAGTGTCTGGACTGCCATCTCCTCTCTTAGTGTCTGGAATTTGATATCCCCTCAGTTTCTGGACTTTGTTCACCATTCTCAGTATCTGGACTGTGATCTCCTCTCAGTCTTTCGACTGTGATCACCTCTCTCCGTGCCTGGACTGTGATCTCATTTCTCAGTTTCTAGACTGTGACCTCATCTCTCAATGTTTGGACTACCATCGACTCTCTCTGTGTCTGGACTGTGATCACCTCGGTCAGTGTCTGGACTGTAATCTCTCGCAGTGTCTGGACTGTAATCTCTCGCAGTGTCTGGACTGTGATCTCCTCTCTCACTGTCTGAACTGTGAATTCCTCTCCGTGTCAGGACTGTGATCTCCTCTCTCACTGTCTTGAATTTGATCTCCTCTCCCTCGGTGTCTGGACTGTGATCCTCTCTCTCACTGTCAGGGCTATGATCTCTGTGTCGGGACTGTGATGTCCTGTCAGTCTTTCGACTGTGATCACCTCTCTGTGTCTGGACTGTGATCTCATCACTCAGTGTCTGGGCTACGATCAACTCTATCTGTGTCTGGACTGTTATCTCCTCTCTCAGTGTCTGGACTGTGATCTCATCTCTCAGTGTCTGGACTATGATCTCATCTCCCAGTGTCTGGACTACCATCTACTCTCTCAGTGTCTGAACTGTGATCTCCTCCGTCAGTGTCAGGACTGTGACCTCTCTCAGTGTCTGGACTGCGATCTCCTCTCAGTCTTTCGATTGTGATCACCTCTCTCAGTGTCTGGACTGTGCTCTCATCTCTCAGTGTCTGGACTGTGATCTCATCTCTCAGTGTCTGGACTGTGATCTTATCTTATCAGTGCCTGGACTGTGAATTCCTCTCACTGTTTGGACTGTGATCTCTCCTGTCACTGTCTGAACTGTGAATTCCTCTTCGTGCCAGGACCGTGATCTCCTCTCTCTCAGTGTCTGGGCTGTGACCTCCTCTGTCAGTGTCTGGACTGTGATCTGTTCTTTAAGTGTCTGGGTGTGTGCTCCTCTCTCTCTGTCTGGACTGTGATCTCCACTCTGTTTCTGGTCTACGATGAACTCTTTCGGTGGCTGCATTTTGGTGGGGCCTGGGAATGATGGCCCCCATGATACAAGAGTCACACTTACCACTGACCTGTGAAGGAACTGCTCGAGTGCCCGAACACCAGTGAGAGACAGAACCTTCCGGAGTGAACAGAAAGAGTTTTGAAATAATACGTCTGAACAATGTAAACACTGTCACGGACTTAATACTTTGGAATGTGAGGCATGCAATGTACAAACCAACTCAGTTTAAACTCTTCCTCGGACAGGTACAGAATGGGTTAGAGAGAGAGTAAAGCTTCCAGGGCAGCTGCAATAGGGTTAGATACAGAATAATGCTCCATGTGCACTGTCTCTTCAAACACTGCCAGTGCAGGTGCAGTACAGGTTTGGTACAGACTAAAGCTCCACTTACACAATATCCCCAAATACTCCCAGGGAAGGTGGGGCACGGTTTAGATACAGAGTAAAGCTCCCTCTGCACTGTCCCGTGCTCTGTGTATGGGTCTGAGTCCCGCACCGAGATCTACTAATAGAGGCCGGGATGGGGCCTCGACCTTTCCCAGAGATCACTGCCTCCCCCCATTCTCAGTCATTCCCCCTCTCTGTAATGCTGGGATCCAGTTTCTCAGTCCCACAGGTGTTGAGATATAAATTGCTCTTTTTTGTCCCTGTTTATTTTGTTAATCGACTTTTTCTTCCTGCAAAAAATCCATTAAAGCAGCAACAAGTGACCAGTGTTTCTCTGCTATTAGTGGCGATGAGACCTGACGTCACACCTCATTGTGAACACATTCTAAAGGGCCGACAGTTCACACGCATTTCCAAAATATCTCATCTGTCTCTATTTACTGATCCCTCCTCTCTCTCTCTCTCGATTTTCTGTTCCACAAACCCTATCTCTTTCTCTCTCTCTCTCTCTGTGTCTCTCTCCTACTCTCTCTGTCCCTGTACTCTCTCTATCTCCCTCGACTCTATGTCTCTCTTTGTCTTACCCTCGACACAGGCTGTACAGCACAGAATCAGGCCATTCGTCTCAACAGGTCTATGCAGGTGTTTATGCTCCACACGATCCTCCTCCCACCCTTCTTCACCTCACCCTATCACCATGTCCTTATATTCATTTATCCCTCGTGTGTTTATCTTGCTTCCCCTTAAATACATCTTTGCCAGTCGCTTCAACTACTTCATGTGGAAGCGAGTTCCACATTCTCACCACTCTCTGGGTCAAGGAGTATCTCCCGAATTCCCGATTGGATTCATTATTAACTATCTTCGGTTTATGACACTTAGTTCTGCTCTCGCCCGCAAGTGAAAACATTTCTCTTTTTCTACCCTATCAAAGGCTTCATTATTTCTTAAGATTTCCACCAGGTCACTCATCAGTCTTCTCTTTTCTAGAGAAAAGAGCCTCTGCCTGTTCTCTCTTTCCTGATGGGTACAACCTCTCAGCTCCATGATAATGTTTCAGTAAACTGTCCTGGATGCACTCTAGAAATGGCCCAGTCTATGTGAAAAATTAAATCTCCCTTCATAACTGCTCTGCCTTTGCTACAGGCTCCTGTGATCTCCGTATTTCTGTGTGGGGTCAATACTTTCTGTTTGAAGTATTTGTTTCATTAATTGAATTTCTTTCATGCCACAGTTCACCTCAGTGGGTCGTGATCTCCAGTTTGACCGAGCCGTCTACAGGATCAGGCTCCAAACAGCAACTTGATTCTATGATACGGGACTGACAGCACATCTCTTCTAAATAGATACAGAATGATTCAGGAATGACAGCACAGCACTTGTAAACAGGGACAGAATAATCCGGGATTGACTGCACATCCCTTTTAAACAGGGACAGAATGTCCCGCGACTGAAACTACAATCCTTTTAAACAGTCACAGCCACGAAATGATAAGGGACTGACAACACACCCCTTTTAAACAGGCACATGATGATCCGGGACTGACAGCACACCCCTATTACACAGCTACAGAATGATCCGGGACTCACAGCACACCCCGATTAAACAGACACACCCCTTTTAAACAGAAACAGAATGATCCGGGATTGATAGCACCAACGTTAAAAGGCAAACGGTGTATTAGACTTTATTGCAAGGGGGTTGGAGTGTAAGAGTAAGGAGGGCTTGCTGCAATTATATGGTGCTCTGGTGAGACCACATCTGGAGTCCTGTGTACAGTTTTGTTCTCCATACCGAAGGAAGGATAAACTTGCCTGAAAGAGGCTGCAATGAAGGTAGACTGGATTGATTCCTGCTCCCCAGAGGTTTCTCTATGTAGAGTAATGCGCTGAGCAGAATAGCACGTATTGCGTGTTATTTATTCAAAAAATTCCGATCAATGTAGAAAATGTCCAAACAGATTCAGTTCCAGAGATAGGCTGACACAAATAAGGAAAAAGAAGGCCCTGAAGATTTACAGAGAGAAGCAAATTCGAGGCATGGGAATTCATGGATAAAAAGAGGGCGGATATGTCACTTGAAGGTGGAAGGTAATAAAATGTATTGAGGAATGGGGGCTAAGTGCGATGTGGAGGCAGAGGTGTAATAGAAGTTAGAACCAAAAGCAGACTTCCCTCCAGAGTAACAGCGAAATCATGCAGGACTCCAGGCCACTTGTGGGCCTTGCACATCCTGAGCAGCTCTTTGGAGAACTAGGGGTCCAGCAGCTGTGATCAGCCCATGCAATGTGTTCAGAGTATAGGCTGGGCTCAGTGTGAAAGTGTTTGTGTTTGGGACAGTCCTGTTACATCAGGGATCTTAAATTAGAAGGAAGACACGGACAGAGAGAGAGCGCGAGAGAGGTGGGGGAGGAGTGGCAGAGAGACACGAAGCAATGAAAGAGGGAAATAAGAGAGACAGACAGAGAGAGGGAGGGATAGGCAGAGAGAGAGAGACTTAGAGAGACAAGAGAGTGTGGGAAAGAGAGAATGAGGCAGGTGGAGAAATTGGGGAGAGAGAGGATAGCTGCAGAGAAGGCGAGGGAGAGAATGATGCAACGAGCAGAGAGAAGGGCGATATAAATGGAATGAGGGGGAAAGAGAGTGAGGCAAAAAGAGGGACCGAGAGACAGAGATGAGAGAAAGGCAGAAAGTGTGAGAGAGACAACAAGACAGAGAGAAATAAGAGATAATGTAGAGAGAGTGAGAGAAAGGAAAGCGAGACAGAGCAAAGGTGAATGAAAGAGCGAGGCGGGGAGTGACAGAGCCAGGGAGAAATAAACAGAAGCAGAGAGATGAGAGGCAGAAAGAGATGAAACATGGAGAGAGATAAAATGAGTCAAAGAGCAAAAGAGTGAGAGCAAACTAGACAGAGAGATTCAGGCAGAGGCAGAGAGAGAGACGGGAGGCGGAACATATTTTAACCCTGCTTCCCAATCGAATTATGTTCAGTTAGTACTTGTTTTGAATCAGTTACTGATGACAGAGCAGGTTGATCCAGCAGTCCCGAGTTATACTGTCAGCTTCATATGTGTCTCTGGTCAATCTCCGTCTACTATGTCCCATCAAACATAGAAACATAGAAAATAGGAGCACGAGTAGGCCATTCGGCCCTTTGGGCCTGCTCCGCCATTCAAAATGATCCTGGCTGACCGTCTAACTCAGTATCCTGTTCCAGCTTTTTCCCCATATCGCTCGATCCCTTTAGCATTGCGAAATACATCTATCTCTTTCTTGAACACATCGAATGACTTGGCCTCCAGTGCCTTCTGTGGTAGACAATTCTACAGGTTCACCACCTTCTGAGTGAAGACATTTTTCCTCATCTCGGTTCTAAATGGCATACCCCGTATCCTGAGACTGTGACCCCTGGACTCCTCAGCCATCGGGAACATCCTCACGACATCAAGTCTGTCTAGTTATATGTTTCGATGAGATCACCTCTCATTCTTCTGAACTCTCGTGAATATCGGCCCAGTCGACCCAATCTCTCCTCATACGTCGGTCCTGACATCACAAGAATCAGTCTGGTAAACCTTCGTCGCACTTCCTCCATGGCAAGGACATCCTTCCTCAAATAAGGAGACCAAAATTGCACACAATGCTCCAGATGTGGTCTCACCAAGGCCCTGTATAACTGCAGTAAGACATCCCTGATCATGTACTCAAATCCTCTTGCAATGAAAGCCAACATACCATTCGCCTTCCCAACTGCTTGCTGCACCTGAATGCTCGCTTTCAGCGACTGGTGTTCAAGGACACGCAGGTCTCGTTGCACCTCCCCTTTTCCCAATCTATCACCATTCAGATAATAATCTTCCTTTCTCTTTTTACAACCAAAGCGGATAACCTCACATTTATCCACGTTATACTGCATTTGCCATGTTCTTGCCCACTCACCCAACTTGTCTAAATCACATTGCAGCCTCTTTGCTTCCTACTCGCAGCTCACATTCCACCCCAGCTTTGTGTCGTCTGCAAACTTGGAAATGTTACATTTCGTTCCCTCATCCAAATCATTGATATATATTGTGAATAGCTGGGGCCCAAGCACTGATCCCTGCGGTACCCGACTGGTCACCGCCTTGCACCCCGAAAAAGACCCGTTTATTCCTACTCTCTGTTTCCTGTCTGTCAGCCATTTCTCAATCCATGCCAGTATATTCCCCCCAATCCCATGTGCTTTAATTTTGCACACTAACCTCTTGTGTGGGAACTTATCAAAAACCTTCTGAAAATCCAAATACACCACATCCAATGGTTCTCCCCAATATATTCTATTAGTCACATCCTCAAAAAACTCCAGTTGATTTGTTTGGCATGATTTTTCTTTCATAAACCCATGCTGACTTTGTCCAATCCCGTTAATGCCCTCCAAATGTTCTGTTATCAAATATTTTATAATGGACTCTAGCATTTTCCCCACTACTGATGTTAGGCTAACTGGCCTGTAATTCTCTATTTTTTCTCTCCCTCCTTTGTAAATAGTGGGGTTGCATTTTCCACCCTCCAATCTGTAGGAACTGTTCCAGAGTCTATAGAATTTTGGAATATGATCACCAATGCATCTATTATTTCCTGGGCTACTTCCTTTAGTACACTGGGATGCAGATGATCAGGCCTTCGGCGTTTGTCAGCCTTCAGCCCCATTAATTTCCCTAGCACATTTTTTTTACTAATACTGGTTTCCTTCAGTTCGTCTCTCTCACTAGACCCTTGGTTCCCTAACATTTCTGGCAGGTTATTTGTCTCCTCCTTTGTGAAGACAGAACCAAAGTATGTGTTTGATTGTTCTGCCATTTCTTTGTTCTCCATTATAAAAGCCCCCATTTATAACTGTAAGGGACCTACATTTGTCTTACATTTGTCTACATGGTTTAGATATAGTGTGAAGCTACCACCACACAATATCTTCAAACTCTCCCAGTGAAGGTACAGCACGGGTGAGATAGAGACTAAAGTCCCGCTACATTATGGCAAAACTCTCTCTACACTGTCCCATCAAACACTCCCAGGGCAAGTACAGCACTGGTTAGATACAGAGCAAAGCTCCCTCTAAACTGTCCGATCAAACACTCCCAGGCCAGGTACAGCATGAGTTAAATAACGAGAAAAGCTCCCTCTACACTGTCCCATGAAACACTCCCAGGGCAGGTACATCTCGGGTTAGATACAGAGTAAAGCTCCCTCTATACTGTCTCATCAAATAATCCCAGGGCAGGTACAGCACGGGTTAGATACAGAGTAAAGCTCCTTCTTCACTGAACGATAAAATAATCTGATGGGCCTGATGCAAATTAAGTCTCCTTCAATTCTGCCTGAGCAAACCCGTTCAAGTGAGATATTTTGAACCCCGAACGGTCAGACTGCTGACACTCTGGGGCACCTGTCTTATTTCAGTACCTTTCTGAATATGTTATCAGGCACTTTCAGAGATTCCCTGCTGTGGTCTCCTCTTCCCATTACCTGCGATTCCCACATCTTCTCCAGCCTCACTGTACCCCTGAACACCCCATCCTCGGAGACAATGATCCAAAAGAGAAACAAGACACGGATATGAATCAGTGCAGTGAGTTTTATTTCTGAGTACAGCCCATTATTCAGACAGCAGTAATAACGGGTCAGGGGGTTATTGGACCTCTACAATCAAACAGATCCATCTTCCCGTGAACGAAGGTTTCATTCAGTGAGAACTTGGAGAGCTCGGGCTGGTGAGAATCCATCACTGGATCTTTCACTCGTTCGGTCCACAACATTGGAACCCATCCTGGCACAATATCGGCAGTGTCTCCTCGTTTGTGTTACAAGATCCCTCACGACACACTGCTCCAAGCCAGCTGCAGTTGTACAAGGGCACTAAAACCCAAAATGAAGAGTTAATTAATTGACCGTTCTGAATACAGAGGGTGGGAGATCAATGAGAAAACATGAAGCTGAGTCTGTCCGTGTTACCAGGAATGACTCTGGACCACACATGAACCTCAGCTCATTTGTACTTCATTAAACCTCACATTGACCTCTCCCCGATCCGTAGAGACTCACTCTTTGTTCTCAAGGACAGCCCAATAGGTTTTCCTCAGAATGGAGCCCACCATTCCCGCTATCTGAGGCCAGAGACAAAGAAAATAAAGATCTGGCATTTATATAGACCCTTTCACGTCAACAGAAGTGTCCAAAGAGTTTCACAGATAAAAGGTTATTTCTGAAGTACCGACACTATTTTATATCCAAATTGCTCACAGCAAAGTCCCACAAACAGCAAAGGAGATTTGACAGGTTGAGGAATTTCTGGACATGTTGGTTGAGAGAGTGATATTGGTCCAAGACACCGGGAGAAATCCCAACCGTTCAAAAAATGCCACCAGGTGTTTCCTGCCCCATGAACAGGGAGACAAGTTCTCCGTTTAACGTTTCTTTCAAAATATGACACCTCCAACAGTGAAGCACTCCCCCAGTGCTGGGCTTTATGTACTGGAGTGGGACATCAACCCACAACTTGTTCACTCAACTCCCAACTGAGACAAACTGACACCCGGCTGCTGAAAATTGAAAGATTCACCGCTTGACTCCTCCACTTATTCCGTGTCCTCATATTCTGATCTCGATGAAGGCCGCAGAATTATTCATATTAATAAACATGTTTTGAAACCCTTTTGATCCAATCCCGTCCGCTGATGTTATGTAAAGTTGACTCATGTCTGGGGAGCGGTTCCTCAGACGCATGCAGTATCGCTCCCAATTCACCACGGTTCATTTGTGGGTCTGAGCAGTGAGTGTTTGGGGAAGGGGATGAAGAAGATCCAGATCCCGTCCGCACTCTCACTCTTTGTAGCAGGTCGCACTGATCGGGGGAAGGAACTGTGAGTTTCCCCCTCCATAGTACCTGGCTACTGAGGCCAATGACAGAGTCTCCCAACCAGGTCAATGCTCCGAATGAGATCCGCTAAATTGGCACTGGCCAGTAATTTGTGGTTTAATTCCTGGTCTGTTTGGATTCTCACACAACACCCACCATTCCCACTACCCGCTCAGGTTCCGACTAAACAATCGGGGGATTTACCTGTGGAACTGGTTCAGGTTAAATTCTTCAATCATTCTAACAATATTATAATAATCATGTAATCAATGACACCGTGAGCGTCATTCAGTTAATAAAATAGTTGAAAGAAAATTAAACTGCCTGAACACTGGCTGCCGAGAGATGGGAGAAACTTTCCACATTTACCTTCGTAATATTGAGCAGTGAAGGACTGAATCAGCACCAGGACTCCAAATATCAAGAACAGCACGTTTATCATCTTCCGCTGAGTTCCTCAGAGTCAGGATCAGACGGCTGGAGTTCACAAGTCCTGCATCAGGACTCAGAGAGTTGCTGTATTTATAATTATATACACAGGGAGTGACTGTATGAAAATATCCTGGGAAAAATAATTTCCCTTCTGTATGACCGTGGATCAGTTGGCAGCTTGCCTCAGTTGGCAGTTCTCCATCTTTCAGATCACAAGGTTGTGTTTTTGGCCCCACTTCAGGGTTCAAAACATGAGCTCATCTGACAGGATGTGCCAAGTACAGAAGCAAGACATTTAACCCTTAACTCCATCGCCATTATTCCCTCCACATGAGCTCTAAATCAGGCCCCTCTCTCCTATCCACTCCCCATGCGATTTAATATGCCGACGAGTTCACCGAGCCCCTCTCGGGCAGTGATGGACTGAGTCAGTACCAGGAGTCCAAGTACCGAGAGCAGCGCTTTCATCAGTTCTGGCACAGGGAGTTTGCTGCATTTTATCATCATACACACGGGGACTGACCGCTCTCTGAAAATATGTTGGCACAAGTTGTTTCCCTTCTGTGTGACTGCTGATCTTTTGGCAGCTGGAGTAAATTGGCAGTTCTCGATCTTTCAGATCACAAGGTTGTGAGCTTGGGCACATCCAAAAGGCTTAACGCTTGAGTTCAGCTGACAGAACGTACCAGTTAGATGAACAGGGCTTTTAACCCATCGTCTCCAACACCAGTATTCTCTCCACATTTCGCCTATATCTAACCCGTCGCTCCTGCTCGCTCCCATTGATCTTTAATACTTCCCATTCTGATCTTTCTTGCACCTTTAAAAAGACACGGAATGATCCGGGACTGACAGCACACTGTTTTTAAACAGGCAGAGAATGATCCGGGACTGACAACATATCCCTTTCAAACAGACGCAGACACAGAATGAGCCGGGGCTGACAGCACACCCCTTTTAAACAGGCAGAGAATGATCTGGGACTGACAGGACAATCCTTTCAAGCAGACACAGAATGCTCCAGAACTGACACGTCACCACTTTTAAACAGATATTGACACAGAATGATCCGGGACTGATATATATTAATGACCTGGACTTGGGTATTCAGGCTATAATTTGAAAGTTTGCAGATGACCGGAAACTCAGATACGTGGTAAACAATGAGGATGATTGTAAGTGTCTTCAGGAGGACAGACACAGGATGGTGAAATGAGTAGACCCATGATCGAGCAATTTAACGCAGAGAAGCGAGGTGCTACATTTGCTGGAAGAATGAGGAGAGGCAATATAAATTAAATAGTACAATTATAAAGGGCGTGCAGGAACAGAGAGATCTGGGGGTATATGTGCGTACATCTTTGAAATTGGCAGGACAAGTTGAGAATGCTGTAAAAATATATGGGATTCAGGGCTTTCTTAATTGAGGAATAGAGTAAAAATGCAAGAAATTCATTCTAACCCTTTGTAAAACATTGGTTAGGCCTCAACTGGAGTATCGTGTTCAATTCTGGGCACCAATCCTTTGGAAGAATGACAAGGCCTTAGAGAAGGTGCAGAAGAGATTTACTAAAATGGTGCCAGAGTTGAGGGACTTCAATTATGTGGAGAAACTGGAGAATCTGCGTTGTTCTCCTTGGAACAGGGAAGGTTAAGTGGAGATTTGACGGAGGTGTTCAAAATCATGAACGGTTTTGACAGAGTAAATAAGGAGAATCTGTTTGCAGTGGGAAACAGGTCGGTAACCAAGGGACACAGATTAAAGGTGATCGACAAAAGAGCCAGAGGTGTCATGAGGAAACATTTATTTCATAGCGAGTTGCAATGATCTCGAATGTACTGCCTCAAATGTTGGTCGAAACAGATTCAACAGTGACTTTGATAAAGGAATTGGATAAACACTTCAAGGGAAAAAATACAAGGCTACGAGGAAAGAGCAGGGGAATGGGACTAATTGGATAGGTCTTTCACAGAGCCGGCACAGGCACGAAACAGCTCTCACCTTTGCAACAATGTGTAACATAGGCCTGAAACATCTCTAATGTATAGAACAATGTGTAATATAGGCCTGAAACATCTCTAATGTATAGAATAATGTGTAAAATAGGCCTGAAACATCTCTAATGCATAGAATAATGTGTAAAATAGGCCTGAAACATCTCTAATACAGAGAACAATGTGTAACATAGGCCTGAAACATCTCTAATGTATACAACAATGTGTAAAATAGGCCTGAAACATCTCTAATGTATAGAACAATGTGTAACATAGGCCTGAAACATCTCGAATGTATAGAACAATGTGTAACATAGGCCTGAAACATCTCTAATGTATAGAACAATGTGTAAAATAGGCCTGAAACATCTCTAATGTATAGAACAATGTGTAACATAGGCCTGAAACATCTCTAATGTATAGAACAATGTGTAAAATAGGCCTGAAACATCTCTAATGTATAGAACAATGTGTAACATCGGCCTGAAACATCTCTAATATATACAACAATGTGTAACATAGGCCTGAAACATCTCTAATATTTTCAACAATGTGTAACATAGGCCTGAAACATCTCTAATGTATACAACAATGTGCAGCACAGGCCTGAATCATCTCTAATGTATACAACAATGTGTGACATAGGCCTGAAACATCTCTAATGTATACAATACTGTGTAACATAGGCCTGAAACATCTCCAACGTATACAACAACGTGTAATATATGCCTGAAACATCTCTAATAAATTCAAAAATCTGTAACTTAGGCCGAGAACATCTATCATGTTACATCAATGTATAAAAAAGGCCTGAAACATCTCTAATCTCAATAACAATGTGTTACTGAAGCGAGACAAATCTTTATTCCGTGCAACAATGTAATAATAGCTGTGAAGCAAATCTAATCCCAACAATAGTGTACGTCATAGGCCGGGAAATTCTCTAATATTTGCACAATATATAAAATAGACCTGAAAATTTTCTAATCTCCACAACAAATTGTAACTTAAGCCTTTATCTTTAATTGTTGCCAAAATGTGCAGCATTGGCCGGAAACATCAGTCATCTTTGCAACAATGTACACCATAAGCCTGAAACACCTGTAATGTCTACAACAATGTTTACCAAGGGACTGAATCATCTGCAGTTGCTACAACAATGTCTAACATAGGACTAAAACATCTCTAATCTCTAAAACAACGTGTAACATAGGCCTAAAACATTGCTCATCTCTGCAGCAATTTATTACCAAGGGATGAAACATCACCAATCTGTACAACAATTTGTAACATAGGCTTGACACATCTGTAATTTTTGCCAAATGTGCATCATAAGCATGAAACATCGGTAATCTTTGCAACAATGTACAACATGCACCTGGGACACCTGTCACCTCGACAACAATGTGTAAACTTTTTCCTGAGGTATATGCAATCACAATAACAACGTGTAACACTGTCCTGAATCATCACTAAATTCTGAAACATCTATAATCTCTACAAAAGTGTGAAACAATCGCCTCGGAATGCTGTAATCTCTACAACAAGGAGCAGCATCAATCTTAAACATCGTTAATCTCGACAACAATGTATAACATAGGCCTGAAACGTCTCTAATCTTTGGATCAATATGTAACATAGGCCTGAAACTTCTCGAATCTTTGTATCATTGTGTAACACAGGCCTGAAATATTGCAATTAACTGCAAAAAATTACACGACTGTAGGACGAACGAGGAGAGGCAATAGAAACTAAAGGGTACAATTGTAAATGTGGTGCAGGAACAGAGAGACCTGGGTGTATATGTGCTAGGTTGTTGAAGGTGGCAAGGCAGGTTGGGTAAGCAGTTAAAAAAGCATTTTGGATCCTCGGCTTTTTAAATGGATGCATAGAGTGCAGAAGCAAGGAGGATATTATGAATCTTTAAAAAAACACTGGTTCGGCAACAGCTGGAACATTGTTTCAAATTCTGGGCACCGTACTTTAGGAAGGATGTGAAGGCCTAAGAAAGGGGCGGAAAAGACACTTCAGTTATGCGGATAGACTGGAGAAGCTCGGGTTGTTCTCCTTGGAGCAGAGAAGTTTGAGAGGAGATTTCATAGATGTGTACAAAATCATGAGGTGTCCAGACAGAGTATATAGAGAGAAACTCTGCCCATTGTGGAAGGATCGAGAACCAGAGGACACAGATTGGAGATGACTGGCAAAGGAACCAAAGGTGACATGAACACAATGTTTTTATGCAGCGAGTGTTTATGATCTGGAATGCACTGCCTGAAAGGGTGGTGGAGGCAGATTCAATTTTGGATTTTTTTTTAATTCGTTCAAGCTTGTTGAGGAAACAGTCCTGCTCCTCCTTACTTGCTGAGCCGCGCCTCCTCGCTTCCTCTTCCGCAGTACAAGGTAATGAAAACCCCAGCCCCCAAGGGTTAAAACTCATCAAGCGTCCAAAATGGACGCTCACAGCTTCTTTGAAAGCTTTCACTGACCCACGCACCACCCGAGAGTGGATTGGTCGCCCGTCCCTCGGCCCACCTCCGTCAAACCGGAAGTGGCTGGGTTGGAGGCTAGTTTTCGTTTTTCACTATGTTTTCCTTCCCGCCAGCCCCCACCCAACCTGCTTGGAGGGAAAAACTTCAACCCCAAATGTCTATCTTAGACAAACACCATGACGGAAGTTATATACTGATGGTTGGTCCAGCTTGCCGGGAAGATTCCGGGTATTTTGATGGATAACGGTGTTGTGTAACGTGGCTTTCCCTCGTAGTCATCTGCTTCACAGGCAATCTATAAACCTGTATCGAGGCATCAAGCTGTGAGGTAGCGAGTGGTCATGGTGATTCCAGGTGAGGAGGTGCTGCCAGGAAGTGAAAGGTGAGGTTGGAGCAGTCGTGGTGGGCCTGTTTCTCTCCCCACTCAACTTCTGCCCAGCTTTTAAAGATCTTTTCAACTCAGAACCACACCTTTTGAACGGTGATTTGTCAACAATAGGTTCCTACAAATACAACCCACGATTGATTGGCACTTCACTTGTTTTGTCTCAGTGTCCACAACATAAACAAATTAAGTCGGCAGGTGTTCAAAGCACCTCCAGCCGTCCTGGAATCGTTTTTATTGCTGTGGTGATCTATCCTCTGTTCAGTGATCTTTTACAATGGGTCATTAACAATCCTTTTAACAGTCATTCCACCTTTTAATAGTCTTTTTCCTTCAGACATGCTGAAGCCGATTTAATATCAGGCTTTCGTTTATCAGGTGAATTTTTACGACGCAGAGCAGCTGGAAAACACCTACAGTAAATAATGGTCAGGGTGAGGTACACAAGACTGAGTGGCTTTTATTGTGCAGCCTCCAGGCATCACCTTTCGAACTGGCAAAATAAATCCAAAAGCGTGTTTACCCCAGAACAACTTTGAACTGTCTGGCCTGCTTCATCTGCTGCTGTTCTTCTCGTCAGCACTCTCACACACTCCAGGCTGATTACACAGTGTGTTTGGTTATTTAATGCTTTCTGTGTTCTAATTTCACTCCGATCTCCACTCTCCTGTAACTTTGTGTGTTGTCCATCCTTCACTGTGTCTGTTCTCTGTTTATATCGTTTATCTCTGTTTATTTTCCCTGTGTTTTTCGATCTTGTTGTTTCCACTTCTACTTCAATTTCTGTCTCTGTCGCTGTTTATGTCTCCACCATTTTCAACCTGTTATTCTTGCCTTTTTTGTTATTTGTGCCTCTCTCTGTCTGCATGTCGCTGCCTGTCTTCACTCTCTGCCTTCTCTGTCCTTTTTTACATCTGCCACCCCGTCCCTCTCTCTCCTTGTCTCTCTCTGTCTCTGACTTCTTCCATCTTTTTGTCTTTTCCAGGTCTTCTGCTTCACGCCACGTAAGAGGAGGCGAGAAGGCCTGGCTCAGCAGTTCAGTGCCTTTATTGCACAGCTGGTGGGCCAGGAGGAGCAGGAGTGTTGCCTCCAGGCTCAACAAGCCTACCTGCTACGATCCCACACACATCGGCCGAACCCCTCACCATGTCCGACTGCCCCCACGTTCTCCGAAGGCCGAAGATCTCTGACACCCGACCTCGATGACCTTCGACCTCCCCGAAGACGTCCGACTCCCCATATGACACAGACCGCGATGATTCCAGTCAATGACCAACCCCCTGATGACCCTGACCCGAGCCACCCTGATGACAGAACCCTCCAATGACTCCCGACTGCCCCAAAGATCCCCGATCCCGATGACTCCTCCCGATAACCGAACCCGCGATGACCCCCGACCTTCTCCGATGACCAGCGACCACGTTCCCACCCCAACGACCGAACCCAACCCGATGGCTCACGACCCCCCAATGACTCCCCACCCAGAACATCCTCCGATGACCGAAACCCCACCCCCATCTATGACTTAAACGACTGGCATTCACTCCCATGCTGTTATCCTGTCCGTCTGACGGCCAGCTTGACAATCCGGCTGACCTGTCGGCCGGGAAACCGACCAAAAAAAGTAAAAGACATCCTTAAAAACCCGTACACCCGTGTTTCCCTTGGAACCCCCGCCCCCCCACGCTTTGGCCTCTTCGCGGCTTCCGGTTATCATCTACCGTGAAGTGCATGAAGGATCTCAGTGAGGTACATTGTCCTTCTAAGCATCGGCCTGCCGGCTTTCATTCGGGCCGGTACTTCCTGGTGTCTGCTGTCCACATGCAGACAAACCTGCCTGGGTTAAACCCAGAAGTGGGCGAGTTGGAGCCAGGATGCTGTCTAGCTCCAAAAAACTGTTATTTTAACGTGCCCCCAACCCACACGTTCTTGCGGGTTAAAACTTACCCCATAAAAGCACAGAATTGATGCTAACCCTTTACAAATCACTGGTTAAGTCTCAGTTGGCGTATTGTGTCCAATTCTGGGCACGACACTTTCGGAAGGATGTCAAGGCCTTAGATGCAGAAGAGATTTACTGGAATGGTACCAGGATTGATGGACTTCGTTTATGTGAAGTGACTGGAGAAGATGGGGTCGTTCTCCTTAGAACAGAGAAGGTTAAGGGGAAATTTAATCGAGCTGTTAACAATTATGAGGGGTTCGATAGAGTGAATAGAAAGAAACTTTCCAGTGGCGGGATGGGTCGGTAACCAAGGGACACAGATTTAAGATAATTGGCAAAGGAACCAGAGGGAAGAGGAGACATTTTTTGGTTCAGCGAGTTGTTATGACCAGGAGTGAACTGGCTGAAAGTGTGGTGGGCACAAATTCAACAGTAACTTTAAAAAGGGAATTGGATAAATACTTGAAGGGGAGAGAATTACAGTTCTACGGGTAAAGAGCAGGGGAGTGGGACTAATTGGATAGTTTTTTCAAAGAGCTGGAACAGACACGATGGGCCGAACGGCATCTTTTTGTGCTGCATGATACTTGACTCTATGTATGTGATCACTACGTGGGGAATGTTCAATGGTGGGAGATCAAGAACATTCATTTCTATAAGGCAAGTGAGAGGTATTGCTCGGGGGAAATTTATAGTGAGAATTGTAGAAGAGGAATTCTATATAGGGGGATTATAAAAGCGATTATACTTGGATGGTTTCGGCACTACCTGCAATTCTCCATTTCTCATTTGTCTCATTGTCCGCCCCGTCTGGTTTTCTCTCTCTCTCTTTCTCATCCTCTGTTTTTCTCTCTCGGTTTACCTCTTTCTTTCTCTCTCACCTCTATCATTATCTTTCTGTTTATCGCTCTTTATCTCTCTCTCTCGTTCTGGCTCTTTTCCTGTGTTTTTCTCTTTTTGTTTCACTGGTTTTTTCTCTCTCTCTCTCTATTTTCCCCCTTTCTCTCTCTGCCTCTTTTTCTCAACCTCTGTCACCCGATCTTTCTCTTTCGCTGTCTCTCTCTCTGTCATTCTGTCTCTCTCTGCCTCTCTGTCTCTCGGCCTCTCTCTCTCCGCCTCTCTCTGTCTCTCTGTCTCTCTCCGTCCCTCTCTGTCTGTCTGGCTGTCTTTCTCTCTCCATCTGCCCGTGTCTCTCTCCTTGTCTCTCTGTCTGTCTGTCTCTGTCTCAATTTATGTGGAATGCACCGATTCTGATAAGGCAAACAATAGCTTCTTTGATAGCCAGGCTTGCCCATTTTGCAGGGCCAGCTGAGCTCTTCAGTGCCGCCATTTCAGGCAACAATTCATGTGTCTTCTGCAGAGCAAGTCCCGCCTCAATAGGTCAGATAATCAATAAAATAAATCAGAACCAGACTTAAGCTCGTTTCATGACTTTGTGCTGCTAAAATAAAATCTACTTTCCGTCCCCTGGGAAGTGTAGGGGATGGAGCATGAAATGGGAATTTAGTTCCAATGCTTGAAACCCTTCAGCTCTTTCTATGATTTCACTAATTGAACAATGAGATTGAGTGGGTATTTCACCGCGTTCTTCAGCTCCTCTCTGAATTTAGTCTGGGTCAGGACATACATGCACGTGTTTGTACGGGAACTGAGAAGCTGCAGCATTTTTGCTGTTTGTTCTGTGATATAAACAGGGTCCAAAGCGGAATCATAATACCGAATGTCTGCAATTCGCAGATAAATGTAAAATACAACGTGTGTCATCCATAACAGTATAAAACTGCCTGATGGATTTTTTCGGTTCTCCATCTCTGAATCGTTGTGATTCTCTCCATTGCTGCGGCCTCGCAGTCCCCTGCGGACTCGACTGGACACGAAAATACGCCTGCCCGTCAGAACATTGAGCAGTAACATCACACAGAATGGGACACAAGGGGTTAAAATAAGGTGAAACAAGTCAAATGCAGTCCATGCGGGGGAAGTACGGAAGCTCAGTTTACATAAACAACCCCACGGAACATTATCAATTATATAGATAGGTTCATATGTAAAGTACCAGGGGAGACTCTCTGAACAGCCCAGCACACTTCCAGTTCCCAGAACCACAGCCGCCGTTTTCTCAGTGCAATATTTAGTTTTCAGCTTCTCACAACAAATGGCCACAAATCGATCAAAGGTGAAAGCGACTGTGAGCCAGACTGAAACCATTGTGCTTGCAAAACCCAAGAAGAGAATGAGAGCACACACGGGAGTAATGTCCAGGAATGACCAAGGGAAGTAAAACACGTTAATCCATTTCAATATCACGTCAGTGATAACGACCAGGAGATCGGCCATTGCCATTCCCACCAAGGAGCGACTGATACATTTGGAGAGACCGCACTTTCCTCGGGCCAGGATCACAATCGCCACCAAGTTAACTATAAGAGAGGGAAAAGGAAGCAGAGAAATTACTGATCAAAGCAATAGCTTGAGAGTATCGAGGATGAAATGTCCAGCTTTGCTGCTGCATTGAACGGTAGAAAGTGATTCATTGACCTGGGCAGCGCTTTCGGGCAGAGAGATCTTTTTAAACACAATGATTAATAATGAATTCGGAGATTGATACAGAAAGTGAATCAAGTGAGCACCGGATCCACTTGAAGGGCTGAATGAGGGCACAGTGACGGGACAGAAGGGAGAATGGGTTTGACCGAGCGGGAACCCAGCGGATCAAAGCAGGATTAGTGCACCAATCGGGCGGGAAAGGGAGCGAAGATAGGGAAGATGAGGACACGGGGAGGTGCAGTTGGTTTGTTGCTCTGGGTTGCCGACAGAGGCTGGCACTAAATGGGAAAGGAAGCTGGAGACAGAGTCAGTGAGTGAGATTGGGAGGGAGACAGGAATAGGACTTTTCGGAGCTGGAGTGGAGTAAGGAGCAGATGGTTTGGGAAAGCGGACAAACTGAAGAAACAGATGAGGTGACAGAGGATTCAATGCAGTGGGAGGAGAGGTTGGGATTCACAGGGAGAGATTTCAGCAGAGAGTTAGAGAAAATCTATTCTACAGGTTCCATTAACTCAATCCAACTGTTCATTTCTGTGTTTATTGGTGTCAGGGATCCTGAATCGAGGTCATAAAATGTTCAATGAATTTACTTTGTACATTCAACTAAATTTAACTTGAAAAGTATTAATTAATTCAACCTCGTTTATTAAATTCAGCCGCGCTTTAAAATACAATACCTGACTAATTAATTACGATCAAGAAATTACTGAGTCATTTCATGAAGTACATTTTAATTATATTTAGTTTTAAGTTGTAAAACAAGGAACATTCACAAAAAGCAGACTGAGGACCTGACGGGGATATAAACATGAAAAGTGAGTAATAAAAACTCATCCAATCTGATCACATCTACTAACACCTTCAAATCACATGTTCTATGTTTAATTTTACTGGAAGTTTCAGCAGTTCATTCTGATGAATTATTCACACCAGAACCTCTCGCTTTCCCTCTCAGTCACCCTCTCTCTCACTCACTCTATTCTCTTTTTCAAGTCCATTTTCATATCCGATTAAATCCTATCATCCTGTGCCTGCATTCTGTTCACCGATCCTATTCTCAGTCTGTTTAATAGTTAAGCCTCAGCTGAATAGTATAATGTTTCCACAGTTCATTCAAGTCTCCACCTGTTCACCAACACTGTTCCCTTCATATACAAATCATGGAATAAACAGAATCTAATGCCGCTTCCAGATAGATCTCACAAAAATTGAGATTCCTTCTCTTGTAATTATAAAAAAAACGAAAGATGCTGGGATTGTTCAATTAACAAAACGCCAACATCACACTTACAGATGAATAGAAGGGCTCCTGATTCCAGCAGACGCAGTGCAAACTGATACAACATAACCTCTAAACATTTCATTTTACAATGAGATCCAGTGACAATCAGTAAATTCATCAACAGTGAAGCAAAGAAGGAGATGTGTGAAAGAGTCAGCAGCAAACTCAGTTCAGTAACCAGACATCTGAAGCGGCGTCAGATACACACATAATGAAATAATATTTCATACAGTAATAACCAATAAATACTTTGTAACCCCAGTTAATCTGAAACCTTTTACTGGGGAGGGAGGACTTTGCGCTGCTTCCTTGCAACATTGAGACGGTGAGCTGTCTCATCATCAATCACTGAAAACACATTCATGAAAAAATATTCCAGGACAGGATAGTTACACAAAATGAAACTGTTAACAGCTCCTGATGGCCTGATACCAGCTCTTAGTCCAGTCACCTGATTCCCATACATTCAGCACAGAGAATAATCCAGTAACAATGCCAAGGTTGGATATACAAAGTTCACTGCAGATATAACATTCCTCCTAAAAGACCGAATGTTTGGAAGCTAAGGACATACCAATATTGAACAGTACATTCAGTATAGAGAATAATCCAATAACAATGCCAGGGTTGGATACACAAAGTTCACTACATATATAATATTACTCCTAAAAGACCGAATGTTTTGAAGCTAAGGACATACCAATATTGAACAGTACATTCAGTACAGAGAATAATCCAGTAACAATGCCAAGGTTGGATACACAAAGTTCACTACATATATAATATTACTCCTAAAAGACCGAATGTTTTGAAGCTAAGGACATACCAATATTGAACAGTACATTCAGTACAGAGAATAATCCAGTAACAATGCCAAGGTTGGATACACAAAGTTCACTACATATATAATATTACTCCTAAAAGACCGAATGTTTTGAAGCTAAGGACATACCAATATTGAACAGTACATTCGGTATAGAGAATAATCCAGTAACAATGCCAGGGTTGGATACACAAAGTTCACTACATATATAATATTACTCCTAAAAGACCGAATGTTTAGAAGCTAACTAGAAACCATTATGGAACAATACATTCAGTACAGAGAATAATCGAGCGTCACTTCAAGTTTGGATATAAAAATGTCACTGCAAATATAATGCAACTGCAACAAGACCGAACTTATAAAAGCAAAGGACACACCTTCATTCAACAATACAATGAGCACAGAGAATAATCAAGTAACAATGCCGGGGTTTGATATAAGAAGATAACTACAGGTATAAAGCAAATCCTACAAGACCGAACTTTTAGAAGTTAGGAGATACCATTATTCAACAATACATTCAGTACAGAGAATTATCCAGTAACAGGTATGGATACACAAAGTCCATTACAGATATAATGCGATTGTGCAAGGCTAAAAGAGCACAGACTTAACACATTCCACCAATCAACTGATGGGACAGAACAGGCGACTGTCGAAAACATCCAGGCAGAAACATAATTTGCCAAGTACAGCAGCAGAGTTAATACCGGTTTACACCATTAAAAGATGGCATAATGGCTTAGCCGGAACTCCAACGGCTGCAAGAACAGGACAGTAAATCCCTTGTATCTGAGGAATTCCTGGAGATCCCATTTCTCTGAGAAGTACTGCCTTCTGTTGGTCTGGAAACTACAGCCCCGGCAGGAACTCTGAGCTGATTCATTCGAACAAGCCCTGATTTATACAGGGGATAAGTCTCCACTGACGCAGTTATACTCCTGATCAATGCTATTAGTTACAGTCACTTGAACAAACACATTACATCAGCAGCGTTTACTCCAGTGTAAATAATGTGGTGGATAAAACACAAAAATCTCCAAGCCCAGTTCATTATCTTAATGAAACCGCTGTCAGGAATAAGGGTGAAAGTTGTACTCATATAGGACGGATCCAACAATAATGAGCGGCTTCATTTACAATTTTTATATAATTGTATTGACCATGTTCACTTCTACGCTACATTTGTACATTTTACCGATTTCAACACATGTAAACTGAATCCAGGGACACAAACAAACCCGTTTCACTCTGATCCTGCAGTTTCTAAGTTAAAATATGAGTCTGAGTCTCTGATACGAGGACAGTTAAAGAGCAGGTTGAGGGTTGCAGCCTCGAAATGACTGTGGGTGATATTAAGGGATGGACACTGAACGTGTTCCATTGACATTCCTCTCTCCGCTATTTTACTGCTGATGTTTACCCGTTTATCGGACATTAGAAAAAGTTTTCAGTAAAATTGGCCCCTTGTATCACTGAGCTGAGCTCATGACCTGATTTCATCTCCATCACAAAGACCCCGTGATTCCCTCACCCGCCTCCATTCCATCCTCGGACCATTGCCATTGAAACCACCATCAAAGCCTCTGTCCACTCCAGGCTCCATTCCTCCAATGCACTCTTGCCCGGCCACACAACCTCCACCTTCCAACCAGCAACAAGTCCTGCTTGATCTCACTGACCCTCACTGGTTCCCAGTTCCATAACCCTTAATTTTAAAATTCCCTTATATCCCTCCATGACCCATCCTTCCCAATTCCACACCAAAAGCAAACCCACCTCTGACCACCTCGTTTATTGGATACCAGCCTCTTTTGGTATAACTACAAAAAGTTAAGGGTACGGTAGCATAGTGGTTATGTTACTGGACTAATAATCCAGTAGACCTCGGACTAATAATGGTCGAGCTCATGAGTTCTAAACCCTGCCACTGCAGCTGAGAAATTCAATTTTAAAAAATCTGGAATTTAAAAAAAATCGTATCACGAATGGTGGTCATGAAACTACCGTGATTGTCGTCAAAGCCCGTCTGGTTCACTAATGCCCTTTCGGGAAGGAAACCTGTCGTCTGACCACCGTCTTTCTCCGAATATAACTATAAAAGTTCTTCGTATTGGTTTTGATATCCCTTGAAAGTTTCTTTTCAAACTCTCTTTTTGTAGCTCTTACTATCTGTTTTGTGACCATTTGTTGATCTTTGTATCGTTCCCATTCGCCAGGATCCGGCAGGCGGCTGGCAGACACAGCTCGGAATGGGACTCGCTTCACTCCGGCATCGGCGGCTGGTTTAGAAACCGCTCTTGCTGCTGCTCTCACTCGGCCTCCCAAACTCTGGGTGTTCCGCAGAGGTCGGTCCTGATTTCACTCTTCTGGATCCGGCTCCAACTCTTTACTGTTGACGGGAGCGCGTCTGGTACCAAGTGAGTCAGAACCGTGTGCAAATCACGACCCGAGTACATCGACTCTGGAACTGGCGATTGGTTTTATATTGGGTCATTCTTTAACGTATGGGCTGTTCAAAGTTTGTGTAATAGTAATTATCATAATTATTTCCAGCTCCTCCTGCTCACTGGTGCTCGGTGCTTCACCCTGTGATTTACCCTCAGTCTCACCATACACATCCTCTCGAGAGGGTGCATCTGGGCTGCTGATGGAAACGGTGAATCGGGTGCAGCATTAGACACTTCGGAGTTACCAAGCTTACTGTCACATCCTTACTTCTTTAAATGATGGGAGACCTTACAATTAACAACAACTTATATTTATAGAGCGCCTTTAACATAATAAACTGTCCCAAGGCGCTTCACAGGAGCGTAATCAGATAACATTTGACACAGATCCACAAAAGGAGATATTCGAACAGGTAAACCTTAGTGAAAAAAGGTCGGTTGTAATGAGCGTCATAAAGGAGGAGAGAGAGGCGAAGGGGTTTAAGTCGGGTATTCCGGAGAATTGGAGCCAGGCAGCTGAAGGCAAGACCGCCAGTGGTGGAGCCTTTAAAATCAGGAGTGCAAAAGAGGCCATAATTTGAGGAACACAGTGATCTCGGAAGGTTGCAGGGATGGGGGTGGTTTCATCAATAGGGAGAGGCGAGGCCACGGAAGGATCTGAACGCAAGAATGAGGATTTTAACGTTGAGGCATTGGCGAACTGGGAACCAATGTCGGTGAGCGAGCACGGGGGTGATGGACAGTTTCAAAGCTAAGCAACGTGTGCAGGATTGGAGGGACAGTGTGACTCGAGATAATGGGTCTTCGGCAGTGAGAACATCTCTTGAGCATTAAGTTATTCAGCAGCTGAAAGAGGCGGGGAGATGAGATATTTGTGTCTATTCATCCTGTCATCTGCAAAATCCATCGTCTCTCAGTGACCTTGCTGACCCACCTCCCTTCAAAATCTACTCAGTAACTACTTCTTCGCCCATTTTTTCACTAACCGCCCCTTCCTTTCGTCAGTCTGAGGCTGTGATGGACTCGGGACCGAACAGGTCCCCTCGGCCATTTGGCCCGTTGCTCCCCGCTAAAGCACAGTCTTTCCAACAAACCCGGAGCCGCTCCTCCTTCAAGCAGCGTGTGATCAACAAACAAAAAGGGTTTAAAGTCTATGTGAAAGTCCATTATCTAATGTATGTGAGAATGTGCACTATTAATAAATCGAGGGAAATCTCCAGCTCATTTCTCAACATCTCCCGCTCTCTCGCAAAGAATCACAAGCTGAAGGATTTATTCAGACTCAGCCCGTAGATGGAGATTGAAATGGGAGAGTCTCCAATGACAGACGAGCGTCAGGTTCAAATGCCTGGCGATCTCCCTCTGTGTCACTATTTTAGTCAAAAATCACCAATTGGTTTCTCACATCGTTTCAGCGTTGCCGATGGCAGAATTGATTCATATTCAGAGCATGTTTGAGAACCAAAGGACAGAATGTAAAGGGTTTGTGGACACAACATACGGGCAGAACAGAAAATGTCTCAGGATGGTGTGTCGACTGAATCTGAATATTAATTGATCCCAATTCAGGCAATCTCATGGGGTCACAATGCAAAAAGTTTCTGTAATGGCCGGGAATCGAATCCAACTGACTTGCGAATGAAGTGAGATTTCTCCCGCTTAAACACCAATGCCTGAACCGCAACAAATTACATTTGTCGCTTTGGATACCTGTCTGAAAGAATTTAAAGTCTGCCAGATCGCCTGTGATAACCGTACGCATTCTAATGTGCACTCGTGCAGCAATGGTTGAATGGTTAAGCCGTCGGACTTGTAATCTAATGGGGTTTTCCTCGGGATTTTCGCATTCTCCTTGCATCGCAGCTGTTTGAGTTCAAATTAAATGATCAGTTTTCCAACTCGAGGAGAGATACTCCGCAACATGGACACTTTGAAATGAAAGCCCGATGGTCTCTTGCAAGATTTCAAAATACACGAAGGAATTGTTCCCAGCTCCATCTTAAATTCTGCTAATTCGCAAAAGTTGACATTTACACTCTTTTTTCCTGTACTTTAATCTCTCTATCTCTCCCGGTCTCAGTCTCTTGACTCTTTGTATTTTCCCTGATGGACTTCTCAGGCTTCCTTGAACGGCCAAGGCTGATCGAACCTGCAAAACCAACAGAGAAGGGTAAAGAAAGAAAGACTGAGACGGTAGGAAAAGCAAAAGTGCATCCCAGATGATGAATTCGAAGCTAATGTCTCCACATTTATCTCTCTTCTCCCTCAACGTGAAAAATTACCATTTTAATTTTACTCATGGTTCAGTGTGTAACCTGCGGATGCCGTGACAGATGACAATGCAGCTTTTGAGCAGTTAATTCTGCAAAGTTTTACTTGATAAAACAAGTCGTTCATTCAAAACGAATGTGGTAAAGAGAGCCTAATATTGGTGACTTGAAATAGTTCGTGCTCAACTTGAAACTGCTGAACATCGGAATAGAAAACGAGATTGGATAAGCAGATGTGGCCTGAAAGGCTGGCTGGTCGGCTGTGGGTGGTTGCAAATTGCACACTGATTGCACGACCCTATTCGTGGCGGCTGGGATGTCGTGGGGAAGAATCCTCGCTGCGGGCGGTTTTGCTGATCATTTATGCGAGAGGTCCCGGGTTCAAATCCCAATCGAGCGGTGTTCTGGCGTCACTTTTGTTGAAAATTCACTCATTTGCTTCTCACATCGTTTCAGCGATGCAGAAGGCAGGATTGACTTAATTCCAGAGCCTGTTTCAGCTCTCGAGGACAGAATAACGAGGTTTCGTCAACGCAACACACGTGGAGAAAAAAGAAGTCTCAAGATGTTGTGCAGATTGAAGCTGAATATGAATTTATCCCAATTCACGCGATTTCATGAATACCGAATGAAAATGCATTGGGCGGTAATCGAACCCCAGCTTCCTGTGAGGCAGGCGAGAATTCGACCAATAAAACACCAATGGCCGAATGGCAGTTTGCTGCATGTGTTCAATTGGAAACAGACTGGAAGAACAGAGAGTCTCAACGGCCGCAAATGAGGCTGTTTGCTGCGCGACTTACTGACGTGGGGCTCCAGTGGCGCAATCGGTCAGCGCGCGGTACTTATATAACAGTATCCGGCTCGAGCAATGCCGAGGTTGTGAATTCGAGCTTCACCTGGAGCAGTTTTACTTTTTGCTTCTGAACATTTCCACCCGAGTTCAAGATTCAGCTGGTGTGTTCCATGAAGCATCTCCTTCTTCGTGTTCTCCTGTGGGCACTGAGGGTTCTCTGGCCGGCCGTATTACAATAGCAGGTGTGAGTTTAATTGTTTATAGGCGGGAGAGGGGCGATTGGCGTCAAAATGAAAAGGCAAAGGAGACGGCACGAGATCTCTAAATTTAATGAACCGAACACACAATTCTTCTTTTCGTGAAACAGACATTCTTCTGTTTGAAATGTCGTGTAGGAAAATTCGGAAGGTTAATGTATTGCCCGGTGTCACTGAGTAACGCGTGGAATTATTCCGCTTTCAGTTGTTGATCCTTTGACAGGTCGGGAGAACTTTTCCTGCTCCCGTGTGGGACAAGTTCAGCTTTTGGGGCATTGGGCAAAGTGTTTTTTTAATTACTGCGAACGAATGACAGGACATTTGGCAGAAACGTGGAGAATTGTAAACTCACGAGTTTCCTCTCCAAGTTTCTCACATCAGGTTCAACACAAACAAGGATTCTCCTCAAAACGTTACTGAGAATTTTGCAAAATGGACCCCATATCGACGTCCTCAAGGGGAAATTCAGAGACCAACCATGAATCTTCATGATGGAAGAATAAACATCGGGCGGCCTGGAAAGCTCAGTTTGTAGAACATCAGACTTTTTAGCAAAGTAGTGATCTGAGGGTCCAGTGTGCAAGTTCCTGCTCAGGCTATCAATTTTTGAACAGCTGGCAAGTTCTGCCTTTCCAGCGGAATAATAACTGTGGGAGAGTCGATCCCTGCGATGTTTTGTCAATATGTTGACCATTGTTCAGCATTCTCAGAAAAGGGCTTTGTTCTTCTCTGATCACTATTTTTACCAGAATCATTTGGACAGGAGAATATCAGTTGGAAAGACCACTGATTGCCCGTTTACACCACCCGTCCCTTGGATGTACAGAGATTGCTTTGTGTCGAAACTGCTTCAAAGTGAGTCTCTTCCATAGTTACCTGGAAATGTTTGGATTGGTGCAGTTATCTGCAGCTTGTTAATTGGATGGTTAACACAGAGTTTAGTTGGGCTGATCTGATTTCTTTGCTCGAATAAATTAGGAACACAGGAATCTCGGAACAGGAGTGGGCCATTCAGCCTCTTGTGCCTGCTCCGCCATTTGATAAGATCATGGCTGACCTGTGATCTAACTCCATACACCTGCCTTTGGCACATATGCCTGAATACCTTTGGTTTGCCAAAAAGCTCCCTCTCTCAGATTTAAATTTAGCAATTGAGCGAGCATCAATTGACTTTTGCAGAAGAGAGTTCCAAACTTCTACCACCCTTTGTGTGCAGAAATGATTTCTAATCTCATTCCTCAAAGGTCTGGCTCTATTTTTTAGAATGTGCCCCCGACTCCGAGAATCCCCAACCAGCGGAAATAGTTTCTCTCTATCCACCCTATTTGTTCCACTTAATATCTTATGAACTTCGATCAGATCACGCCTTAACGATCCAAACTCGAAAGAATACAACGCCAATTTGTGTAATCTCTCCTCGTAACTTAATCCTTGAATTCCGATTGCCATTCTAGTAAACTTACGCTGCACTCCCTCCATGGCCAATATGTCCTTCCGAATGTGAGTTGCCCGGAACTGCTCACAGTACCCCAGGTGCGGTCGAACCAGGGTTTTGTATAGCTGCAGCATAACTTCTGTCCCCATGTATTCTAGTCCTCGAGATATAAAGGCCAGCATTCCATTCGCCTTCTTGATTATTTTCTGCACCTGTTAATGACACTTCAATGATCGATGGACCTGAACCCCTCAGTCCCTTTGGACATCCACTGTTTTTAACTTTTTACCATTTAGAAAGTAATCTGTTCTATCCTTGTTTGATCCAAAGTGGATGACCTCACATTTGCCGATATTGAATTCCATTTGCCACAGTTTTGTCCATTCATTTAATCTATCAATATCCATTTGTAATTTTATGTTTTCATCTATACTGTTTACAATGCCACCACTCTTTGTGTCATCGGCAAACGCAGATATGAGACTTTCCATGCCTTTATTTAAGTCGTTAATAAATATTGTGAATAATTGAAGCCCCAAGACAGATCCCTGCGGGACTCCACAAGTCACATCCTGCCAATGTGAGTACCTACCCATTATCCCTGCTCTCTGTCGCCTTTCGCTCACCCTACTTCCTAAGCAAGTCCGTGTTTTTCCCTCGAATCCATGGGCTTCTATCTAAGCTAACAGTCTCTTATGTGGGACTTTATCAAATGCCTTCTGGAAGTCCATATAAATAACATCCATTGACAATCCCCTGTCCACTGCTTTCGTCACCTCTTCAAAAAATGCAATCAGCTTTTTTAGGCACGACCGACATTTCACAAATCCATGCTGGCCCTCTTTGATTAACTGAAAATTCTCGAGGTGTTCAGTCACCCCATACATAAGTCTAGACTCCAGCATTTTCCTCACAACAGATGTTAGGCCAACTGGTCGACTATTCCCTGGTTTCCCGTTCTCTCCTTTCTTAAAAAGCGCAGTGACATGTGCAATTTTCCAAAGGTAGATGGACAGTTCCTGAATCTAGAGAACTTTGAAAGATTATAGTTAGGGCATCTGCGATGTGCTCACCTCCTTCCATTAATACCCTGGGATGGAAACCACCTGGTCCTGGGGATTTGTCACTCTTCAGTGTTGTTATTTTCTTCATTACTGTTATTTTACTTATATTAATTTTATTGAGTCCCTGTCCCCGATTCAATATTAGTTTTCTTGGGATTTCCAGGATGCTATCCTCTATTTCCACTGTAAATACTGACGCAAAGTAATTATTCAACACGTCCGCATTTTCCCATTGTCAATGATCTTATCCCCACTTTCAGTTTTTAAGGGGCCAACACTGCTCCTGACCACCGTCTTTTTCCGAATATAACTGTAAAAGTTCTTCGTATTGGTTTTGATATCCCTTGCAAGTTTCTTTTCATACTCTCTTTTTGTCGCTCTTACTATCTGTTTTGTGAACTTTTGTAGATCTTTGCATCTTTCCCATTCGCCAGGAACTGTGCCATTTTATGCTTTTTTGTATGCCCTTTCCTTATGTCTCATACTGTCCCTTACCTCTTCAGTTGTCCATGGCTGGTTTGTTTTGGCAAGTAGAGTTGTTGCCCCTCAGGAGAATAAACTGATTGTGTATCACGTTAAATGTTTCTTTAAACATTTCCCACTGATCATCAGTCGTTTTACCCATTAACAGATTTGCCCAGTTTACTGTGGACAGTCTCTGTCTCATCACATTGAAGTCGGCCTTACCCAAATGTAGAATCTTATCAGGTGATTCACTTTTTTCCCTTTCAAATATTACCTTGAACTCGATCCTGTTATGATCGCTTTTGGATAGATGTTCACGCACAGTCAAGCTGTTAACTCAATCTGGTTCATTTCTCATTACAAAATCTAGTATGGCTTGCCCCCTTGTTGCCTCTCGGACATACTGCTGTAGAAAACTATCCCGGACACACTCAATAAATTCACTACCTTTCTGACAGTTGCTGGTCTGCTTTTACCAATCTATGTGAGGGTTAAAATCCACCATTAAGACCACTATGCCTTTGTTAAACGCTTGTCTAATCTCTGCATTTATACAATCTAGCACTTCAGAGCTGCTGCCAGGGGTCCTGTACACAACTCCCACTGTAGTCTTAGATCCTTGCCTATTTCTCAATTAAACCCATAAGGTCTCTTTTGGCTGTACACCCCTCGTTATATCCTCCTTTATCATTAAAGTGATTTCATCTTTAATCACTATGGCTTACTCCTCCACCTCCTCCATTTTCCCTACCTCGCCTGTAGACCTTACAACCTGTAAAATTTAGTTCCCAATCCTGACCATCCTGCAGCCATATCTCAGTAATAGCTATCATGTCATACCCTCCAATTTGAATTTGTGCCTGTAGTTCATTTAATTTGTTCCTTATACTCCGTGCGTTCGTATATAACACTCTTAGTTGGCCCACACCCTCGCCTGACCTTCAGCTTTGATGCTTGGTTAATCGCTTTACACCTTCTAGTTTTCACTTTATCTGTAGTGTCTAAAATACACTTTATTTCTTCTGCTCCACGCTTTTCCCTTTCACTTGTTCTTGAACAACTATTTGTACTTTTTTTAATGTAAATTTCCCCTGGGTCCTCCACTCTCTTGCTTCTCTCAACTTTACTCTCTTCTGCCTCCCCGCTCAGGTTCCCATCCCCCAGCCACTCTAGTTTCAACCCTCGCGAACAGCAGTAGCAACTCCCCCTCAAGACGATTAGTCCTGGGTCTGTTGAGGGGGAACCCGGTCGGCTTGTACAGTTCCTACCTTCCCCAGAATCAGTCCCAATTCCTCAGGAATCTAAATTCCCCCTCTCCTGAACCAACCCTCCAGCCACGCATTCACCTGATCTATTCTCCCATTCCTGTACTCACTAACACGTGGCACTGGGGGTAATCCTGAGATTACTACCCTTGAGGTCCTGCTTTTTAATTTATTTCCTAACTCCTCATATTCAGCTGCAGGACCTCATCCCTTTTTTTTTACCTGTGTCGTTGTTACCGATATGGACCACGATCTCTGGCTGTTCACACTCGCCCTTAAGAATGTCCTGCATCCGTTCAGTGACATCCATGACCCTGGCACCAGGGACGCAACATACCATCCTGGAATCACGTTTGCGGCCGCAGAAACGCATGACTGCTCCCCTAACTATCGAATCCCCGATCACTATTGCTTTCTTGACCTTTCTCCTCCCCCCCCGCCCTTTACTGCTGAGTCACCCATGATGCTTTGGACTTGGCTCTGTCTGCAATCCCCAGAGGAACCCTTTCCCCCACCAGTAACTAGATCTGAACACTGGCTGAAGATTGTGATGCCTTCAGTGGACTCCTGCACCAGCTGCCTGGTCGTCCTTGTTTGTCTGGCCCTCACCCAGTCCCCCTCTGCCTGCACTCTCTTAATCTGCGGGGTGACCACTTCCTGAAACGTGCTGTGCACGAAATTCTCAGCCTCGCGGATGCACTGCAGTGACGTCAGCTGCTGCTCAAGGTCCGAAACCCGGAGCTCGAGCTCCACCAGCTGACGACACTTCCTGCACATGTGCTTGTCCAGGACACGGGAAGAGTCCTGGAGTTCCCACATGGCACAGGTCGTGCATTCGACAGGTTTGAGCTGCCCTGCCATGCCTTAATTTATCAGATTAACTTAAACAAAGAAAAAACAAATTAAGCCTTAAATACGGTTATTTTTGGTTATATTACTCTAGTTAAGTAGTTTAAGCTTTAATTTTAATAAGCTTCCAGGAGTTTTACACTTCATGCTTTTCATTCAATTTTTGCCCAATTCCCAAAATCAGAGAAAAAAAACGAAGTCTCGCCAACCAATCTCCGACCTGCTGTCCTGTGACGTCACTCCTTGTTTTTTTTCACCGATTGCCTCTGTGCCGCTCGGAGTGCGGGTCGGCCTTCGAGTCTGGGCCTTGAGCAGTCTCCGAGTCCTGCGCTCTCTCCCAGGTAAATTGGATACTTTTTAACCCCAACCCACTCCTTGCAGACACTTCCAGCATCATCTCCGTGGGCGGTAGAATGCAGAGACATTCAGCGCTCCAAATCAATCCGTGCCGCCTCTTACCGAAACTCGGGAACAATGTTAACCATTTCAGCCTCTCAGATGCCGATGTTTCCAATTTCATCTTGTGCAGCCAGAACCCCTGGTGATTTTACAGTCACTGAAGTTCGCTTCACTTTCCCCAAAGTTTGCACCAAGAGAGATCAACGAAAAATAAAGGAAAAGTGAGCGTTTCTTCAATGGTGGCGAAGCAAAATCGCTGCTTTCATTCCTTCCACCGCTGGTCTTCCTGCGGGCGATGAACCTTCTGCACTCCGCTATTTTTATCACATGACCAGGGACTGGAAACGAGTTGAATGTGAAAGTGGGAGCAACAAACTGAATCAAGCGGATAGGTGGGGCGGGATATTGGAAAACAAACAGCGAAGCCACGAGGAGCAGGTCAGCTGTTACAAAAAAAACAACGAAATAGGAGCAGGAGGGGGCCTTACGGGCCCTCGAGCCTGCTCCGCCATTCAATAAGATCATGGCTGATCTTCGACCTCGACTCTATTCTCCCGCCCGATCCCCATATTATTTACACGACATTTCAAACAGAAGAATGCCTTTTTCACGAAAAGAAGAATTGTGTGTTCAGTTCTTCAGTTTTAAAGATCTCGGGCCGCCTCCTTTGCCATTTCATGCTGTCGCAAATCGCTTCGCTCTCCCGCATATTACCAACTAAACTCACACCTGCTATTTCAATACGGCCGGCCAGAGGACCCAAAGTGCCCACATGAGAACAGTAAGAAGGAGAAGCTTAATGGAACAGACCAGCTGTGCCTTGAACTCCGGTGGAAATATTCAGAAGCAAAAGGTTAAAATGCTCCAGGGGAGGATCGAACTCAACACTTCGGCATTCCTCGAGCCTGATACTATTATATAATACCGCGTGCTGACCGATTGCGCTGCGAAAGCCGCGTGGTATTAATACTCTCATTAAACAGCCTCATTTTCGGCCTCGAAGGTTGTATGTTTTTTCAGACAGGTTTCCAAGTGGACACTTGCAGCCGATTGTCGTTCGGCAATTGCTGTTTCAGTGGTCGAATTCTTGCCTGCCACACGGGAAGCGGGGGTTCATTGCCGCCAAATGCAGGAACATTTTCTGCATTCATGACATCGAGTGAATTGGGATCAATTCATATTTAGCTTCAATCTGCAAAACTTCTTGAGACATTTTCTTTTCTCCAGGTGTGTTGCGTTCACTTAACCTCGGCTTCTATACGCAAAGGGTGGGAGATGTTTGGAACGCACTTCTGCAGATGGTATTTAATGGTAGCTCACTTGTGAATGTTAAATCTGCGATTTATCGCTTTCTGTGAACCAAGGGTATTGAGGGATATCGAGCTATGCCGGGGATATGGAGTTAGGTCACAGGTCCATATCTAAATGCAACGGCCACTTGCTGCCTCCTGATATGCGCCACCTTCACCTGCAAGAAAGCGGGACGTGTGTCTGGGTGATGTTCCTGTCATGGTTAAATAGCTGCCAGTGTGTGTGACCTATGAGTTGTGGGTGGACGGCTTGCAACAGTGGGCATGTGTAAGAGTGAGAGGAAGCGTCTGGTTACAAGAGTTGAGTACTGATGGAAAGAGTTTGTTGGTATGTGGGGGATGGGGGTGTATTGCATGGTACAGTTGGTAGGTGATGCCACTTGAGAGTTGCCCTCACTCACCTTGACCACTCATGTAAAAGCATTGAACTTCTTCCTGCACTGCATCCATGTTCATGATGATGTGCGCCTGGCATTGAATTCGTCCCTCGCTGCCTCCCACTGCCTTTTGGATAAATGTCTGGAGGGCCTCTTGCCCGCACCCACCAATGCGGATACATCATGCTCCTCCTTCTGTTAATCTCCTGCACCACCGACTCTGAGCATCAGCCGAGAACCTTGGTGCATGCACCCTCCAGGCCTGGTACCAACTCAGATCGGCAGATTGGTGAGGTCTGGCGTGCAGATTGGAGGATGTGGGATTTCGTAGTGTGTAACTTTTATTCAATGTTTTAACATAACTCTAAGGAATCTTACAACACCAGGTTATAGTCCAACAAATTTATTTTAAAATCACAAGCTTTCGGAGATTATCTCCTTCGTCATCTGACATTTGTCCACCCCAGTCCATCACCGGCATCTCCACATCATTAACATAACTCATCAGTGTGCAAACACAGGGATGGAACCTGCATCTGTGTTTTACGTGTGCAGCGTCTGATCTCCGTTCACACTCCGTTTAGACAGTCGGCTTTTATTTTAAGCAAATAACAGGTACCAGCTGCCTTGAAGCGATTTCCAAGAAACATCCTCCCTTTAAGAGATTGAGCTCCCCCAGGCGGTGGATAATGTGAATTGCAAAGATTCGTCCTGCAAGGCCCGGAATGGAACGATGAATGCAGGTGAGACTTCGGGCCAGCCGAATCTTGCGTCCTGCGTGCCCAAGGGTCATTGGGCGCGGAGTAACAGCGCATCACGGTACTTGCGCCCAAAAACTGCCCGTATCCAATTTTTCCCCCAACGTTTCCTGTGTGCGCCAGCCGACAGGATTCGGATATGGTACCTGGCACATGGGGCCACAGGAAGAAAGATTCCACTGAGATTGCGCTCTTCACCGCCTCGGACGTCCCAAAGTGCTTTAAAGACAACGAACCACTCTTTGAAGTGTAGTCACTGCTGACATGTAGGAAACGAGGCAGACAATTTGCACACAGCAAGATCCCAAACACAGCGATGTGACAATGACCAGATAATGTGTTATAGTGATGTTACTGGAGGGATAAATATTGATCAGGGTAGCAGGGAGAACTAATTACCATGAAAGGTGAAGACAAGGTGATTGTATCAGTTCGAGTTTGGACCTTTGTAATGTTTTTCTTTCCTTATTTTTAACTTCTTCAGATTCCAACTGATCAGAAAACTGACAACTGAACTCTCAATGAATTTTCGATAAATCTGTCACTCAAAATAAACAATGTTAGAAATAAAGAAATAAACCGGATTGAGACGGTTCACTTCACTTCACTGAAACGTCTAATTCCGGTTAAACCGGCGCGGCGGAGTCACAGCAGCTCATCGCTGATCTGCACCTCAACTCCATTCAGCGAAATAGAAACTGGGAAATTCATGTTTCGAGACGAGTTTACTAATTTCCTGAAAAATGAATATCACGAAACCAGCAAAACATTCCCTGCCCTGATTAAACACACAGCAAGGGACTGTGTCGAATATATAGCAAGAAGCCCGCGATTTTATTTTTACACGGATAGAATACCGTGCTCAATATTAACATTAACAGTGAGCGCTTTACCCCGTGGTGCGAGACCCCTGAAAATCAGAAAATCATAATCACACCCAGCAGAATTGGGGATTGTTCGTATTTTACAGGACAGACTGAGGCCACTCGGCCCGTCGGGCTTGGATAGTAAATTCTGTTCATTGTTTATTCTGATTGTCGGTTTCTCGGAGACCCAGCGGGAGTTCAGTTGTCAGTTTCCGGATCAGTCGGAAACAGTGGAGCCAACTTGCTGCAAGAGAGAAAACAATAAATGAACAACATCAACAAAGTGAAAGGAAGAGAAAGATACAAGCAGAATCTTAACCATCCCTGCCCAGCGTTTAAGATCATTTGGTGAAGCAGATTGTCTTCGGCCGCGTGGCCTAATGGATAAGGCGTCTGACTTCGGTGTTCAGTTAAGTTGTTATCAGATGATTAACTCGAGTGGTTATCAGAAGATTGCAGGTTCGAGTCCTGCCGCGGTCGTTTTACTCGCTGGGTGAAAATTTGTCCGACGTGCGCCCGAACTGTTTTGCACCCGACCGTTTCGAACAGTCGGATGAAACAGAAATCCCTAAATTACTTTGCTTTGAGAAATTGACTCCACATTTTCAACATTGTCGATCTGGGTGCACGGGCAGGACATAGTGTCAAAGTGACTTTATATCTCCTGTTTGGATTCAGAAATGGTCGGCGAATCCATTGCGCTCTTTCGGTATGGGTCCGAATCCCATCCGTGTCGTTATTGTATTGAACTTTTGTTACGGCCCTACGTAAGTTTTGTACAATCAAAGTGGGCTTGAAAGCTATTAATACCAATCCGACACCGGTGTTTTAAGTCTGTATCCCGGGATTGTTTCTATTTTGTTGAAATGGAGAGGGACAACTTGTCTTATCAACCATGATGTGGAGATGCCGGTGATGGACTGAAGTGGACGAATGTCAGGAATCTTACAACACCAGATTATATTTTCAAATAAAACTGTTGGACTATAACCAGGTGTTGTAAGATTCCTTACATCTGTCTTATCAAGTAAGACTTTCTAAAATTTAAATGCTCTGAAGCGACATTGCCGTTTCTGTGAGAATAGATACACCAGGTAGACTAGCGCTGATACACATTTCCTAATGTAAAACACACACACATTAAACTATTGTGCAGAATTTGTAGGAGGTCACCCACAGGAGGAGGTCAGGGCCTGGTGTATCACAGACATTACTCACCAACATTTTGTGGGAAGAAATGAGAAATGTAATCGGATAAGACCAGATAGTCTGGAGAGAGTGTGGGAATACAACAGGATGAATAGAGCCAGATATAAGATGTACTGACAGGGGATAAGGAAGAGAAGATCATGACTGATACCCATGGTTTCCCATGCAGAGACCGATGAACAAAAGATAGATGTTATTGCGCAGACGTATTGAGGGAGAAGGCGCAACAAAGTGGGTTGGCAAATGTATCATTACCATAACGTTTGGAAATAATTATAGTCAGGTGGTCGCCGTGGCTCAGTGGTTAAAACACTTATCTTATTAAACCGAGTATCATAGATTCAAATCCCAGCGGTACCTTTCGCAAAGTATTCCTCAGTAACATCTGGGGACTTGTGTCAAAAATTCAGGCAGAGTTGTCCCACAGACTGGTCAAGTAATAGCCTGACATAAACATGCTCACAGAATCATAGCTTTCAGCCAATGTCCCCGACTTGTCCATCACCATCCTTGGGGAGCTCCTAACCAACCAGCGATGGCAGTACAGTCATGGAGAGCGAGAAGGGAGTTGCCCTGGGAGTCCTCGACATTGACTCTGGACCCCATCAGCCCAAATATGGGCGAGGGGGAGAGAAAGACGGAATGGGAAAGAGAGAGAGCGAACGGGGAGGGGAGAGTCTGGACTGCCTGTGTGGGAGGCTCGCGTTGGGAGAGGGAAAAGTGTGTGTTTGACGGAATGAGCGGGTGGGAGATTATGAACCGTCTGTGTCTGAGGTAACCGGCGTAACGGTGGGTGGGGCAGAGAGCGCAGTGGCTGAGAAACTAGTGCGAGTGTGTTGAATGGGGGAATCAAACCGCCCACTTGTCTGGGGAGGGTAAGGCGGATCAACCTTCTGATGGGGTCTTCATATGCAGGAACCTCAATCTGCATATGGAACAATATTAATATGACCCTTCCAGATTAACAGAGTTGTTTTTCAAAGAATTCCAGATGGTCAGCTTGTTTTAACATCACTCGTCGAACCACGAGACCCTTTTATCAAGGTTGTTTTCCAAGGTTGGCCAGTTTGTGTGACCGCGCTCGTCACGATCCCGGCCCACGCGCTGTCTTTGGGTTATTGTTCGGCTCCTTTGGGTCTTTGCGCCTCTTTGGTCACGTGGCTGCCTTGCCTCACACTGGGGGTGGGTGAGACGGGTCAGTCACCAATCAAAGTTTAAGAAAAAAACGTCAATATTTCCCTCCTGCCAATATTCTCCCCTGGGTCCCCACTCAGAGAGCCAGGGGACAGCTCCCTCAGACGGCTGGGCGAATGCACCGTCCAGCGCTGAGCCCCAGAGATTAGGAAAATCCCAGGCTCGAGCTCGGGCCTGCTGCTGAGGTTCGACTTCTTGCCTTTGACCTCGGCTGGACTTGGGCTCAGTGCACTCGGGCTTGGTAGGGGGGCGGGGGTTTGCAGGGACAACATGTGAGGAGGAGAGTGTGCCTGGCAGCTCTTTAAACTGAGGAGTGGGTGACGAGGAAATTGACTAGAATGGTGCCAGAGATGAGGGACTCCAGTTACGGGGAAAGACTGAAAAAGCTCGGGTTGTTCCCCCGAGAGCAGTGAAGGTGAATTACATAGAATCACTTTGAGAGTACAGAACAGGGACAGGCCATTCGGCCCATCAAGGCCATGCCGGTGTTTAAGCTCCACACGAGCCTCCTCCCTCCCTACTTCATCTCACCCTATTCTTCTATTCCTTTCTCCCTCATGTCTTTATCTGCTGTTCGCCCCAACCACTCCTTGTGGGAGTGAGTTCCACATTCTCACCACTCTCTGGGTGAAGAAGTTTCTCCTGAATTCCCTTCCTGTCTTAAATGTCTTAATATCTTCTTCGATCTCTCCTTCCAATGTCCTGCCCACCTTGCTGGTCTCTGTGATCAATAGAAACATCGAAAATAGGAGCAAGAGTAGGCCATTCGGCCCTTCGGGCCTGCTCCACCATTCAAAATGATCATGGCTGATCATCTAACTCAGTACCCTGTTCCCGCTTTTTCCCCATATCCCTTGATCCCTTTCGCATTGAGAAATATATCTATCTCCTTCTTGAATACATCTAATGACTTGGCCTCAACTGCCTTCTGTGCTGGAGAATTCCACAGGTTCACCACCCTCTGAGTGAAGAAATTTCTCCTCGTCTCGGTTCTAAATGGCATACCCGGTATCCTGAGACTGTGACCCCTGGTTCTGGACTCCCCAGCCATCGGGAACATCCTCCCTGCATCCAGTCTGTCTGGTCCTGTTAGAATTTTATATGTTTCGATGAGATCACCTCTCATTCTTCTAAACTCTAGTGAATATAGGCCGACTCGACCCAATCTCTCCTCATACGTCAGTTCTGCCATCCCAGGAATCAGTCTGGTAAACCTTCGTTGCACTCCCTCCATGGCAAGGACATCCTTCCTCAGATAAGGAGACCAAAACTGCACACAATACTCCAGATGTGGTCTCACCAAGGCCCTGTATAACTGCAGTAAGACATCCCTGCTCCTGTACTCATATCCTTTTGCAATGAAGGCTGACATACCTTTCGCCTTCCGAACGGCTTGCTGCACCTGAATGCTCGCTTTCCGCGACTGGTGTACAAGGGCACCCAGGTCTCGTTGCACCTCCCCTATTCCCAATCCATCACCATTCAGATAATAATCTGCTTTTCTGTATTTACAACCAAAGTGGATAACCTCACAAATACTGCGGCAAAGTAATTATTGAATATTCCCGCCATTTTGCTGTCATTACCTGTGAGTTTATCCTATGTATCCCTCAGTGGCCCGATCCCTATCCTGGTTTTTCTTCTGTTATTTATGTGTCTGTGGAATCATTAACTATTTTTATACTGCTTGATAATTTAATTTAATCTCGTCGTTCCTCTTTGCTTTCCGAATTTTTTTTTGACGTCGTTCCCAATCTTCTCACATTCCCTTTTCCCATCCTCTCCTTTATTGTCTATGTACTCAGTTTCTTTAGTTTTAATTTTATTCATTATTCGCGGGTGACTCACCTCCTGACTCCCCAAAGCCTTTCCACCATCTACAAGGCACAAGTCAGGAGTGTGATGGAATACTCTCCACTTGCCTGGATGAGTGCAGCTCCAACAACACTCAAAAAGCTCGACACGGTACAGGTTCCCATCTCGCTCTCTCTTCTCCCCTGAAGGTGCTGACGCTGGCTGGGTTCAGTTCTGCACTCACTGGTTCGCCGACTTCTCCTCCCCTGAAGGTGCTGGCTCTGACTGGGTTCAGTTCGACACTCACTGGTTCCCCTCTCTCTCCTCCCCTGAAAGTCCTGAATCTGACTGGGTTCAGTTCTGCACTCATTGTTTCGCTTCCCTCTCTCAGCTCTCCCCCCTCCCCCACCACGAAGGTCAAGGCTCTGACTGGGTTCAGTTCCACACTCAGTGGTTCCCCTCCCCCTCCTCTCCTGAAGATGCTGACACTGGCCGGGTACATATGCTCTCCCCCTCATTTCGACATTACGTCCCTCCCGATTGCTGCCGGTAAGCTGTCCATCTGTGATATCTCCCACTTTTGGCGACGGATCTCCCAGACCCGTCACCATTTTCCTTCAATTACAGACACTCCCTGACCAGTCACTATTTCTCCTTCATTTGAAGATTCACCCTGATCTGTCACTATTTCTCCATCATTTACAGACACTCACCGACCAGTAACTATTTCTCCTTCAGTTACAGACACTCCCTGACCCGTCACCATTTCTCCTTCATTTAAAGACTCTCCCTGACCCGTCAACATTTCTCCTTCATTTGAAGATTCACCCTGATCTGTCATTATTTCTCCATCATTTACAGACACTCCCTGACCAGTCACCATTTCACCTTCATTTAAAGACCTCCTTGACACGTCCTCGCTGTTTGAAATCCAAATTCATTGCAGGCTCTAATTTTCTCCCTTTCTCTCCTGAAGGTGCAGCGTGATGGTGGGGTTCGGCCCCAGTCACTGTCTGCCCTCCAGTATTAGGCCAAGTGGTAATTCTGCACTTGTGAGCCGAAACAGCGACCTGCCGGTATTTCGACCATCGGTAGCCGCCGTCTCTGGCTGATTCTCTCCGGCAAAGCTGAGGCCAACGGTGGCAGATCAACAATAACCTGCATTCACACTGAGCGGAGTCTCAGCAACACCGAGTGCGGCTCAGGGCCCGAATCAGAGCCGGGGGACCCTGCGGACTGGCGGGCGGGGGCCCCGGACATGTATTAAACCGATCACCCAGCTCCTCCCACGTCCAACCCGCCGCTTCCCGATTTCTTCTCCCGTTTCCACCGAGTCCGACTCGAGACAAGAGACAGGGCAGAGGCGCTCCCAGAATGTGGGGCGGGCCTGGGGAGCTTGCGCTGTCTGAGCTGGACGACAGCGCTATGGAGAAATAGAGGGGTTTCTGGGGCGCGGGGGATTGTGGGGCCGGGGGCCGCCATTAGTCGCCGGGCGTCGTTCAGTGTTTTATTGCCCGCGTCGCGCACAGAAACGTTTCTCGAAATGCAGACTGAGGAGTTCAGAGCCGGTTTGCTGAAGAGACACTGAACGTACAATGTAGAACAGCCTTTTTCAAAGTATTTTTCTCGTGACCTAGTGAAAGAAAAACACTTCCCCCAGGGACCCAAAACAATAATATCTTCTGACTGGAGTTTTCATCAAATCCCAATAGAGGACAATCCATGCTCGCTCTTCACTTCACTTCACTTCACTTCACTTCAAGTAATAACTAAAATTAGACATCGACGTTACTTGAAAAACATTTTAAATACATTATTAATAAAGTTTAAAAAATTCCAGGTTGAGTTTCACTTTCTTAATGTGAAGGGTTGGACTGTCGCTTGTTCATGATCTCGTTCCAATCTGGATCACACGATGAAAGCTCCACACGCATATCAGGTGCGCTGTTGAGTCGGTTTCTTTCTCTTGTTTTTAACCTTGTCAAAGTCGAAAATCCAAGTTCGCTCATGTCGGTTGTTGTGAAGGGCAGCAAAAACAGAACACTAATCTGACTTAACAGAGGATATTCTTTGAAAATACTGATCCAAAAATATGACAAACTGAACGACTTGTGGCGTGTTTTCAGTGTGCTATCACAGGTGAGTCGCACCAGCTCGTTTTCTTGCTCAGGCATCAAGTTTAGCTTCATTATTGATTCAGGGTTTTCGAAAACAAAATTACCTTTCATTCAACACTTTGCCTTCAAATTATCAAACCTCTCTGCAGGGAAGTAGCGACTAAAATGGTCAGACAGAGCAGCGAGATGGAACTGTATGACACATTTCACTTCATTCCCTTTTTCTTCATTGATGCTGTTCTCCTCAGTGTGTTGTAACAATGTTGGGAACATGGAATAGCTCGGGCGATTACTTTTCACTCCGGCTTGCCACAGTTCTCATGATTTTTGAAAGTTTGTATCTGTTCACAATGTCGAAACAAATGATTGCCTCTTCCTTGTAACTTCAAATTCAGATCGTTTAAAATTGAGAACATGTCAGCCAGGTATGACAACTTCATTAACCAACTGTCATCGTAAAACAAATTTGTCATGTTAGACTTTTTCTCTACGAGAAAAATGTGAATCCCTTTCCTGGGGTCGTACACCCTTGTAAGCACCCTGCCCCGTGACAGCCATCGTACTTCAGTGTGAAACAGTAAATGAGTGAGCTCAGCTCCCATTTCTCAGCATCACGCTTCAAAAAAGCTTTTACTTCAGTGAGCTTCCTTTAATGAAATTAACAATTTTCATGATTTCCTTCATAATTGCCATAAGATCAGGGAGAATACACTTGGACGTCAAGGCTTCGTGGTGAATGAAACAGTGATTCCAAACATCATGATCAGCTGCCTCAGATATTCTTCTCATGACTCCACTATTTCTACCTGTCATATGTGCTGCTCCATCACTTGGAATTCCTTTGCAATTAGCCCAGTCCAATTTGTATTTTCCATCTACACAGTCATGCAGTGCTTCGAATATTTGTGCTCCTGTTGCATTTGTTGGTAAAGTTAGACAACACAGCCAACCTTCCATAAAGTCATCTTGCCCGACATATCTCACAGAAACTAACAGTGTAGCACAATTTGAAATATCAGCACTCTCGTCAAGTTGGATCGCAAAATCCCCGGCTGACTGTAACCGAGTAACAATCTTGGCTTCTGAATCCTCAGCAATAGAACATATTCGCCGAGACATTGTGCTGTCACTGAGAGGAACGCTTCTCAATTTTTCAGCAGGCTTCTCGTCGAAGATTTCCGCATCGTATCTCTGAACAAGTTTTTCGGCAACTGTAAGGGCCATTTTCTCTTTTGCCACACTGTATGCGACCAAATATGACACCAGTTGTGCCTAATCATTCAGAGCAGTTGACCGATTAAGAACTTGTGCTGATAACTTTAATCCCCGTTGCTTCCTTTCAAAATATTCAAGCGGGTGATCAACGAGTTCCCCATGTTTTGTTTCAAAATGTCTTTTTAATTTTGACGGTTTTAAACACTCGTTTACAAGCACCTCGCTACAAATAACACACTGGGGCTTTGGATCATGGTTTGCGTTTGCACAATTGATGAAACCACATTTCAAAAAAGCCTCACTATACTGCCTCGTCCACGATTTGTTTTTCTTCTCAGTGGACGGTTCAGGCCAGGACGACATGGCAGAAGTTTGTCCCTCATTTCTCGAACTTCCTGTTGCAGACGAAGCACTCACACATGTTGGTTTTATTGTCGGATGTAGATGGGTTTGAGAACTGTGTTTTTGAACTATTTTTCTTATTATAAAATGATCATTTTTTGGGAATTAAGGTTTGGTGATGAAGCCGCCCCTGACTCCTTTCCCCGTGACACTGGGCCCAGACCAGCACCACTCACCGTGGCTTTGGCGGCGAGGAAGAGCGCGTCCTGGTTGATGCTCGGAAACACTAAACCTAACAGAATGACGATTCCACTGGAACAAGGTCATCGCTCCACAGAATGAAATGACTGCCTGTCATCTGCCCAACGGAAATTACCGAATAAAAACGTGAATGTAATCTTCAGTCCAACATTCAACCAATCAATGTCACGCAATCACAAGTTCTGACCACAAAACTGCCTGTGACATGTCATCTCTTTATGAAATAATTGTTTGCCCTTTTCTTATTTAATGTCCAGTTATGGTTCATTTGATTTTCTTGGGTTTGTATTGTGACCGGACCCATTGAATGACAGTGAGCTGATATTGCCAATCGGGCTCAGCATTCTCTGGCGAGCAGTTACCTGCCCTATAAGCTCCGCTGATAACCTGATATCTGACGAATCTCCTTTCCTGTTCCATTACATTTATGCTTTTCTTTTTAGGGTTCAAACGAGGGGGCACAAAGTTAAACACAAAACAATTTGGCAACATGCAGGTCTCCCTATCAATGCAAGAGCACGCAGAAGGAATCCCAATGGACCAAACCCCTTCTCATTCACTGCCACTGGAAAAAAAAATCCAAACAGACCAAACCCTTTCCTATTCTCTCCCATTGCATAGAAACAGAAAGAGAAAAACCCCTTCACAGTCCAAGCCATTATAGAGAGTACGGTGCCCAGAACTGAACACAGTTCTCGAAATGAGGTCTAACCAGAGCTCTGTATAACTGTGACATAACTTCCACTCCTTTTTATTCCAGTTCCCTTGAGATAAAGATCAAAATTTAATCTCCATTTCACCTTATATTTTTTGTGAATTCTGTACTTGGACCCCGAAATCTCTCTCCTCCCCCACAGTTCCTTGCTTATAGAATCATAGAATCATAGAAGTTACAACATGGAAACAGGCCCTTCGGCCCAACATGTCCATGTCGCCCAGTTTATACCACGAAGCTAGTCCCAATTGCCTGCACTTGGCCCATATCCCTCGATACCCATCTTCCCCATGTAACTGTCCAAATGCTTTTTAAAAGACAAAATTGTACCCGCCTCTACTACTGCCTCTGGCAGCTCGTTCCAGACACTCACCACCCTTTGAGTGAAAAAATTGCCCCTCTGGATCCTTTTGTATCTCTCCCCTCTCACCTTAAATCTGTGCCCCCTCGTTATAGACTCCCCTACTTTTGGGAAAAGATTTTGACTATCGACCTTATCTATGCCCCTCATTATTTTATAGACTTCTATAAGATCACCCCTTAACCTCCTACTCTCCAGGGAATAAAGTCCCAGTCTGTCTAACCTCTCCCTGTAAGTCAAACCATCAAGTCCCGGTAGCATCCTAGTAAATCTTTTCTGCACTCTTTCTAGTTTAATAATATCCTTTCTATAATAGGGTGACCAGAACTGTACACAGTACTCCAAGTGTGGCCTCACCAATGCCCTGTACAACTTCAACAAGACATCCCAACTCCTGCATTCAATGTTCTGACCAATGAAACCAAGCATGCTGAATGCCTTCTTCACCACCCTATCCACCTGTGACTCCACTTTCAAGGAGCTATGAATCTGTACTCCTCGATCTCTTTGTTCTATAACTCTCCCCAACGCCCTACCATTAACGGAGTAGGTCCTGGCCCGATTCGATCTACCAAAATGCATCACCTCACATTTATCCAAATTAAACTCCATCTGCCATTCATCGGCCCACTGGCCCAATTTATCAAGATCCCGTTGCAATCCTAGATAACCTTCTTCACTGTCCACAATGCCACCAATCTTGGTGTCATCTGCAAACTTACTAACCATGCCTCCTAAATTCTCATCCAAATCATTAATATAAATAACAAATAACAGCGGACCCAGCACCGATCCCTGAGGCACACCGCTGGACACAGGCATCCAGTTTGAAAAAACAACCCTCGACAACCACCCTCTGTCTTCTGTCGTCAAGCCAATTTTGTATCCAATTGGCTACCTCACCTTGGATCCCATGAGATTTAACCTTATGTAACAACCTACCATTAAGAAAATACTCTGATCTATTTTTTAAGGTCCCAAGTGGATGACCTCACATTTTCCCACGTTGAACTCCATCTGCCACTGTCTTGCCCACTCATTTAATCTATCAATGTCCCTTTGCAACTTTCTGCTCCCATCTATAATGCTTACTGTGCCACCTAACTTAGTTTCGTCAGCACACTGGGTTATAAGGGTCTCTACATAAGAACAGAACAAATAGGAGCAGGAGTAGGACCTACGGCCCCTCGAGCCTGTTCCGCCATTCAATCAGATCATGGCTGATCTTCAACCTCAACTCCACTTTCCCGCCCGATCCCCATATCCCTTGATTCCCCTAAAATCCAAAACTCGATCGCTCTCAGACTTGAATATACTCAACGACTGAGCGTCCAAAGTCCTCTGGGTGAGAGAATTCCGAAGATTCACAACCCTTTGAGTGAAGAAATTTTTCCTCATGTCGGTCCTAAATGGCCGACCCCTTATCTTGAGACTATGACCTCTAGTTCTTGACTCTCCAGCCAGGGGAATCAGCCTCTCAGCATCTACACTGTCAAGCCGTCGAATAATTTTATACATTGCAATGTGATCACCTCTCTTTCTTCTAAACTCCAGCGAATGTCGGCCAATTTTACACACTATCTCCTCACAGTAAAATTGCAGCAAGTCCTCCTTATTCTTATATTCCAACACCCTTGCAATAAATACGAATATTTTATTTGCCTTCCTCACTCTCATTAGACCCTTGGTAACTCACTATTTCCAGTATGTTTTTCCTCTATTCCTTCTGTTGGGAAAAGTAACCATTGTTGAAAACATTTCACTCCAATTATACCCGTTTATGTTTGGGGAACAAAATCCAGCTGAACTGCAAACTTAGAGTTTCTGAACGTTGAATTGCGACGGCCGGGGATCGAACCCAGATCAATCACTTGGAAGGCAGCTATACTCACCACTATACCACCATTGCTGAAAAAAATCATCAATAATATGGTTCCCAACCATCAGATCCTGACCAGCCACTGCAGGCTGTTGCATTTTGATCTTCATTTGAATTGGTTTCTGACGGATACGTTCTCGCTCTATTCCAGTTCCCGTTTCCGTCCAGTAGATGATGCCAAGCCCCAATCAATGGAAATTACACAACAGCCAGTAATTCTTCACCTGATATCGGACTGAAGAGATAGTCGATACCTGCAATACTTGACCAGCTGGAAATACACATTGCTGTATCTCACATCAGCCATTGTGTAAAATTAAGTAATTTCTTTAAATCATTCTGGAGACCTGACTACGAACTGGGCACAAGTGGCAGCTTAATATTCAAGTCTATAAGATCTGTAGAAAGGACCGAGAAGTCGGGAAAGGAGGAGGAGTAGCAATATTGCTAATGGAAAATATTACAACAGTTGAAAGATAGAATATCAGTGAGCGTGAGGGGGCAGTGTAAACACTCTGAGAGAGACCCATCAAAAGTGGCCCCATTGTAATCCTCCAGAAGGTATAAGAAGGGCGAGTTCGGGAGGATTTCTTCATTCTTTGTGAAAGTGTTTGTGAGATTGTGGAAATGTCTGAAAGAGGAAAATCCGGTGGAAAAACTCGGGCCAAGGCCAAGTCTCGCTCATCCTGGGCAGGACTGCAGTTCCATGTGGGCCGTGTTCACAGGTCCTGTGAAAGGGGAACAATGCTGAATGTGTCGGTGCCGGAGCTCCGGTCTATCTGGCTGCTGTGCTCGAGCACCTGACGGCTGAAATCCTCGAGCTGGTTGGTGATGCGGCCCGCGACAACAAGAAGACCCGCATCATCCCCAGACACCTGCAACTGGCCGTCCGCAACGACGAGGAGCTCAACAAGCTGCTGTGAGATGTGACCATCGCTCAGGATGGGGTGCTGCCTAATATCCAGGCCTGTTTCTGTGCCGTAATTTCGATGTAATTCGATGTAAAGGCTCTTTTCAGAGCCACCCACTGTATCTGTGAAAGGGCTGGTTACTGTCTGAAGGGAGACGCTGATATCATGCTACCAGTGTTGCTTTGAGCTGCTTTTTTCTCGTTGTGGACGAGATGAGGTATGAATGGGACTGGAGTCGGGGCACCGACCACATTCCGATACTTTAAACCGTAACTTATGGACCCCAGTCCACACATCACCAGATTTGTTGTATTTATTTAAACTACTTCTCATGCTGGGCTCGTAAAGCATCACCAGAACTGCTCGACTAAATTTTTCACATCTGTGGGATTCAGCGCTTCGCTCCGTTTCTGTTCTATTTTGTTGGATTATTCAAATAACTCATCAAACTCACTAGGGAATCACTGAAATGTAACTCTGTACAGAAACAAATGACAGTGAACGGCCTGGTGCCCAGGAGATCAGAAATATTATTGGCCTTTCGCCTTCTTGACGAGTAAACCGTGTTTCGAGTCCACCTACCCGCGTTGGTTCCACATGGGAATAAAATAGAGAGGGCGGGACGGGGAGGAGACAGAGTGATGGACAGAGCAGAGAGCGGACTCTGATCTTCCAGCTCCACCTCCAGCTTTCTCCACTCGCCAATTTCAAACCGTTTATTGATAATAGAACCGAAACACAGCGGTCCGCACAAACCCTGACAGACTCGGGCTTCATATTCAAGGATTCCCAGGAACCCGGAGCTTTCAAATAAGCGCCGTTACAATTAACAGTCAGTAATATTCCTGACTAAATACAGTCCCTTCGACAACAAGTCAAACCGTCTCCTTCCATTTAAGTCCCACACCCGATTCTATCTCCCCACATATCCCCTCCCAGACGGGTTCAGCGTTTTACAAACACCTTATTCCAGCTGATTTGGAGAATCTCATATGTTGGGGTTTGAGTGATGACGCGGAGTTTCTCCGCCAGTGTTACCGTCTCACAGAGACTCTCGCCCTGAATCTGTGAAAAGAAAATGACCATGCACTGGGACTGGAGCCGAACACATCCCCAGTTACAGTGAGGCCCGGACACCCCATTCTCTCTGTTTTATATCAGACAGTATCCGACCTTCGTGTCCAGCATTCGAGAGAGAGACACTGTCAGTCTTACACTTCCTATCAGTGTGTTCATATCACCCTCAATAACTGTATCCAACCTTCATATACAGCACCAGAGAGTGAGAGAGAAAGGGATACAGATACGGTGACAGAGCGAGCGGAGAGGCACAGTGCCACAGTATCAGTTCCAGACTGACCTGTAAAGTTGCGTTTTATCCAGAATATCCTGTTGGAGAAACAGAAGATGCATTCTTATCTCTCATGGATATACCACAGACGGACACACTGTTAATCCCACACTCAAGGACAGTGCAGAGAGTGACAAAAACAATGTGGGCCGAATTTAACCCTCTCTTGCCTGTTGTACTATATTCGGTTTTGCAGATCAGGTCCGTTCGTTATTACTCTCAGTGACCGAGAGTTTCACTCTGCTTATATTAATCTGGGACTGTTGCTGTCTGATATTAATCCTACACGGTCCCAGCAAATACACCGACTCCCGCTTCCCTCCAATGTTTCTCCAGGATTGGTTTGAGAAATCCTCCCTCCAGTTTCGGGTTCACGCGTTACTTTATCAGTAAAGGGACCAAGAATAAACAGAACTCATTGGCTCATTTCACAGCCGTCCACGTTATCTCTGATTGACCCTTTACCATAAAAAGATACCGAGAGAAACAGCAGGGATGGAAACATCTCCTTTCATCGTGAGAGATTGTAAAGTCAGTCTGGATTCCAGCGTTAGGCACCGGTGGAATCCCATCTGTTTCCCATTCTGGTGCCTGTTCCTGCACTGCCTGTGGACCCCATTCCCTCTGACCTTTCCCCCACTTCCTTTGCTCAGACTCTGAAAAATTCCAATTGGGGAAAGTTTCCACCGATTTTGGTATTGCGAATGGAACCAGATATCTGCGCATGCGTGATTCAGCGCCGCCCCCAGCGCTGCTTGCTGGTGAGCAGAAGAGCGCATGCGCGCTCCCCTCCCCCAGCTCGGCCTGTGGGCGCCATTCCCTCAGTGAGCGGAAGAAGATGGTTTGAAACAGCCGGGAATGGAGAGATCACGGCCCCCGGGGGAAGGGAGCAAAGAGCAGCCTCGTTACAGCAGCTCATCGCTTCGGGACCGTGTCCGCAGATGGGCTCAGAGATCGGCATTGAGTCCGGGGGAAGGTCAGGGGGTGTCCGGGGGCTGTTTGTAAGAGGCGGAGTGGATCAGGATCTCGTCCCGGAACATGGAGTGAGCGGGGGAAGGGAGAGGTCATTCTCGGGCTGTGTGTGTACAGGGTGTGTCCAGGGTGAGGGAGACAGAATGGGAAGAGCAGGTTGTTTCAAATCATTGCTGCTTTCTCTCCCCAAACAAGTGGTGAATTTTTCCTGGTTCAGTTCCAGTCTCACCCTGTTTATTGTTATTGGACAGTGAACAGTGGAAACAGAGCCGGACAGTCAGGATATGGGGAGTTTTCCAAAGAGCATCTATTGCAGGCACCAGGTGACAAGTGTGAACACATTTTAAACAGCTGCTGTTATGTTTCGGTTGAACGGTTAGTTCCATGGTAGAGGGTATTAGAAACCTGACCTGTACAAAGGTCCCTGCCCCATCGGGTAGTGCCATTCATGGATCAGTGCAGGGGTTGTGTTGTGTCTGGATGTCACCAAATTGTTGTCAAACAGCCCAACACACCTGGTGTGCAGAAGCTGAGAGCTGCAGTACTGCAGTGGAGTACTGACACTGCTTGTCTGTTTGTATCGCTGGTTTTCATTTGTGGTTATTACAATGATTATTAACGGAGAGATTCAATGATCACTTTTGTATTTTCTACTTCACCTGTTCTTGAGTTACAAGAGATACTTTTTCTTCCTACAGTCAAATCCTTGAAGGACCCAGAATCAGTGTGATGTTTACTCCACCCGAGCCACAAGGAGCAGTCAGTGCAGCCAGCTCCTTCTCACACACAGTAAGTACATTATCACTCACAGAGCACAGAGACACAGCCAGGTCATCAGTCCCACAGTCTCAGACAGCGGAAGGAGTCAGTCCCACACTGACCCCAATCCAACACTCAAACAGAGCAGGAGAGACAGATGTAATTTCCATTTCACAACGACTCAGTACTGCTGACCGGCAGATAAATAATTCCCAGTCCAAAATCACACCCAGTATGAGATTGAAAGGTACTGTGTCAATCTCTATTTATTTTAGCCTTAGCTACAAATTAAATACCAGATAGAACTGACACATGGCACTGATTGATCGGTACAGAATGAATCAGAATAGTGTGCTCCAAGATTCAAATTAAATACCAGCCCACAACTCTCACACATTATGAGTTTAAAGATGCAGTATTCATGCCACTATTGTGCACTGAGATACAAATTAGATACCAGTTCAGATGTTACCCATTTTTGACTCACATATATGTCCAAAAACTTCATAGTGTCAGAATGAAATGTACAGTTTCAATTCATTCACTGCAGACTGAGGTACACATTAGATACCAGTCCAAAATTCTCATACAGTATAAGACTGAAAGAGAGAGTATCAAACCCATTAGTGCAGACTGAGCAACACATCACATACCAGTCCATAAATCTCAGTGTCAGGTTGAAAGATACAGTATCAATTCCATAAGTGCAGATTGAGCTCCACATTATATACCAGTCCAAAATTCGCATAAAGTATCGTACTGGAAGATACAGTATCAATCCCATTAGTGCAGACTGAGGTATACATTAGATACCAGTCCAAAAGTCACATTCAGTGTCAAATTGAAAGATACAGTATCAATTCCATTAGTGTAGACTGAACTACACCTTACAAACCAGTCTAAATATATTACACAGTATCAGACTGAAAGGTACAGTATGAATTCCATTAGTACAGACTGAGCTACACATTATATATCGTCCAAAAATCTGATATATTATCATACTGAAACATACAGTATGAATCCTTTTAGTGTTGACTGAGCTACACAGAACAAAGCAGTCCAAAAATCCCTCGCTGTGTCTGACTGAAAGTTAGAGTGTCAATTCCATTGGTACAGACAGAACCACACATCACATACCAGTCCAAAAATCTCATACAGTGTCAGACTGAAACATACAGTATCAATTCCATTAGTACAGACTGAGCGACACCGAACACACCAATCCAAAAATCTCATACACTGTCAGACTGAAAGATACAATATCAATTCCATTAGCCCAGACTGAGCTGCACAATAAATACCAGTCCAATAATTTCACAGTAAAAGGTTGAAGTGAACATTATCTTCACAGAGATTAAGATAAAATCACACAACAAAACTCACACATTTTTTTGATTAAAACAAAATCCAAAATCGTATACATATTTACACATTAATGCTGGACAAAAGATTTGCATACATTTGTGAATTAAAGACACAGTTTCAAGCACCATACTGCAACCTGAAATAAGAATACAGAACGAATCCAGACTTGCACTTTGCCCAGAGACTGAGTTACAGAATGAATCCCACACTGAGATCGAGAGACACCGAATGAATCCCACACTCACAGATAGCACCAGAGATTGACAGATACCGAATGAATCCCACACTCACACACATTCCCAGAGATTGACAGATACCAAATGAATCCCACACTCACATACATTCCCAGAGATTGACAGAAACAGAATGAATCCCACACTCACAAATAGCAGCAGAGATTGACAGATACAGAATGAATATCACACTCACACACAGTACCAGAGACTGACAGATACAGAATGAATCCCACACTCACACACAGTACCAGAGACTAACAGATACAGAATGAATCCCACACTCACAGACTGTACTGGAGACTGACGGATACAGAATGAATATCACACTCACATACAGTATCAGAGACTGACAGACAGAGAATTAATCTCACACTCTCATACAATCTGACACCTACTGGCCATAAGTGAGAACTGTAACAGAGTGGAACAAATTCACATTATCTGTCGTTGTCACAGATTCAGGACAATGTGCAATGTGAGGAAATAGTTTCTCTCTGTAACTTCTACTCTCGTATTTTTTCATATTTTGTCAGTGAAAAATTGGACAATTGATTCATAATAAAGTTTTTGTTTTGCTCATTCGAAAGTTGCCCCATTATATTTCACTCTACATTGCGCAATATTTCTGTCTGATTTCTCAGGACACGATTTATATTAATCCGAATAAACCAAACTGAAACACAAATAAAAACTGAGCGCAAATCTGGAAGTTTGAATGGCGACCGTCAAAAGTGAAAGGGATAAAATATAGAAAAAATTAAAACCGAAAATGCTGGAAAGACTCAGCAGGTGTGGCAGCATCTGTGGAGAAGGGAAGCTCGGGTTAACGGTTCAGGACTATGACCCTTCTCTCGATCAGAAAGGTTAATCCGACACAAATTTAAATAAGGAACGGGAATCAGCAGAGGGAAAACCTTCAGAAAATCAATTAATTTCACTGAATCCGAGCAATTGAGTCCCGTATCCACCATTCAGATCAGGGCAAGTAATAATACAAAGAACAGAGTTAAATTCAACTTTATGGGGGAAATAAATGAATTTTAGAAGTATTTTTACACCAACACTGTCCCTCTGAACATCATCAAATTCAGTTCCAGTCTTGGTATTTCTGAATTCAGCGTGCTGGGATTCAAACCATTTGGAATTAACTGCTTGGAAGGCAGCTATACTCACCATAAAAGCGCCTTATTTCACCAGGTGGGAGAAATAGAGTGTTTCTGTGGAGTTTCAGACTGAATTGCTCCCTTTGGGTTTCTGGCACTTTAATCATAGACAATAAATAGTTCCCAAACATCAGTCCCTGAACAGACACAAGAAGCTGGTGGAATTTCTCATTCATAGATATTAAATAAGAGGATGGCAAAAGCGAATAGGAAGAGGTTCGGAAGAAATCACCAAAACAATTAGGGAAGCAAACAGGAACCAGGAAATCAAATTATCAAGGAATATAAAAATAAATAGTAAATTATTCCACTGACACAAAAATATCAAAAGGAAAATCAGAATATCTTGAGTGCCACTAAGGGATGCACAAGATAAACTCACAGATAACGTCAGCGAAATGGCAGACATATTGAATTGTTACTTTGCCTCAGTATTTACCAGGGAGATTAACAGGGTGAATATATTAGAGGAAGAGGTCAATAAAGATATCAAGGCATTTAAGTTAGAAAGGGTGGTTAAACTCCTGGTCCAGATCGATTGCATCTGTGCATATTAAATGAAGCAAGGGTAGAGATAGCAGAGGCACTGTTACATATATAGGAAAAAATCATCACAAAAAGGAATAGTGCCAGAGGACTGGATGACAGCTAATGTGATTCTTATATTTTAAATCAGGTGATAGAACAAGTCCAGGGAACTATAGACCAGTTAACTAAAGGTCGGTGGTAGGATTGATCATGGAATCCTTCACTCAATGAAGCAACAGAAAAACATCCAGAAACCGAAAATATAATAAAACAGTTTGACAGAAGGTTGACAGTTTAATTTACAGTTCAACATAACTTATTTGCTTTTCAATTCTATTCCGCTAGAAATAAACCCCAGTGCTGTGTTCGATTTTATGTCCTTATCATCCTGTGCTGCTACTTTTAATGATTTGTCAATCTGTACCCCGAAATCCCTTTGCTCTTTTACCCCATTTAGACTCTTATTTTCCAAGCAGTATGTGGCCTCCTTATTCCCCCAAGCAAAATGCACCACCTCACACCTTTCTATATGGAAATTCAATGGCCATTTACACCGCCTTTCGGCAAGCTTATTAATTCTTCTTGAATTTTGTCGCATTCTTCCTCAGTATAGGCTATGCCCCCTAAATTAATTACAAGAATTTAACACAGCATTACAACTAATGTTTGGTCCAACAAAATGTACTTGCAGCTCGTCTCCATTCCCAGTTTTTCTAAATCCCACTCGTGCAATATAATGTGAAGAATTAGTTTCTGTTCTGTCCCTCTCTCATCTGCAAACTTCACTGTCCCGGGGTTTGGGGACATCTACTGGCCGGAAGCAGAACTGCAACAGTTCGGAACAAATTGCTGAAACCGGACAATGTGCAGTGTGAGCGTGTTTGTGATTGGTGGCAGTTATTAAATCAGATTGGATATCTGAAGAAACCAATCAGAGATTTACATTTAATAATTATTGTGACCTCACTCCCAATGACCCAATCACAATCATTGCCTTCACCCATCCCTCATTACCATAGGGCTGTGGGGACTGCCTATTTAATCCGAGCTCGGAGCGGATTTGGGTCATTTCTCAGTCTGAAATTGAGTTTGAAAATGCCTGAGGACAAGAAAGCAGCTCCCAAGAAGGGCGCCAAGAAAACCTTGAATAAAGCACCAGCCAAAGGCGGCAAGAAGCGGAGAAAGTCGAGGAAGGAGAGTTACTCCATCTACATCTACAAAGTGATGAGGCAGGTTCACCCCGACACCGGCATCTCCTCCAAGGCCATGAGCATCATGAACTCCTTTGTGACCGATATTTTCGAGCGCATCGCAGGTGAGGCTTCCCGCCTGGCCCATTACAACAAGCGGGCGACTATCAGTTCCCGGGAGATCCAGACCGCCGTGCGCCTGCTGCTGCCCGGGGAACTGGCCAAGCACGCCGTTTCAGAAGGGACAAAGGCGGTGACCAAATACACCAGCTCCAAGTAAAACTCCACAATGAACTGAAAAAAAAAACAACGGCTCTTTTAAGAACCACCCACAACCTCTCTGAAAGAGCTGCATTTTCTCTATATTTACTTAGGATCATTTTATTGCAGCAATATTATTATTCCAATCGAAAAGTGACTCGAACTGGCCCCAAGAATGAACACGAGTTTATGATCCGCTCCTTCCCATTTGCTTTGTTCTTAAAGCATTACTATTCTGGCCTCTCATCCTCTTGATGACCCCCTTCGCTGTTCCGTTCTATGAATGCAGTTTCTGAAATGTTTATGGACTGACGTGAAAATCCCCAGATTAACAGTAACCGCACCCCTTGCAGTAACAGCGGAATCGGGGCAGAATGAGAGCTCCGTCCTGGTCCCTCTTTTCACAGAAGGGAACAATGCATAAAGTGTCACTTTTATAAAGACTAAATTCAAATGTGTCCTTTCACGGAATGCTGTGAATGGGGCTTTAGTCCCGTCCGGTGCAGTTTGAAAGCGATGGTCGAATGAGCCATAATTTAAAGCAGATTTTAAAACAGAGGAAGCGATTAGTGACGGGGAGCGCTGAATAAGACAAGATAAAAAGAACGGGTTTAAAATCTTGTGCTCAGGGCGACATTGATCGAAATCCGATCCTTCACTGCACTGAAATTGGCGGGCTTTTTGAAATTCATAAAATTCCTGGTCTGATCGTTGAGGCCGGTAAATCCCGCCCTCTTCTAAGTTCCAGCTATCTGATTGGTTAATGAAATAGGCAAATGAGGTGTAATAAGGTACAACCAATCAGATGATCTTTCAGTCTTTGAGAGGGGTCAATGCAGAATTCATTCCTCATTCTTTGTGAGATTGTGGAAATGACTGGAAGAGGAAAAACCGGCGGTAAAGCTCGGGCCAAGGCCAAGTCTCGCTCATCCCGGGCCGGACTGCAGTTCCCTGTGGGCCGTGTTCACAGGCACCTGCGAAAGGGGAACTACGCTGAACGTGTGGGTGCCGGAGCCCCGGTCTATCTGGCCGCTGTGCTCGAGTATCTGACGGCTGAAATCCTCGAGCTGGCCGGCAACGCGGCCCGGGACAACAAGAAGACCCGTATCATCCCCAGACACCTGCAACTGGCCATCCGCAACGACGAGGAGCTCAACAAGCTCCTGGGACGGGTGACCATCGCTCAGGGCGGAGTGCTGCCTAATATCCAGGCCGTGCTTTTGCCGAAGAAAACCAGCCATGTGAGCACCAAAAGCAAGTAAAGCGGCCAAGATTTAATCTGATAACCCAAAGGCTCTTTTCAGAGCCACCCACTGTATCTATGAAAGGGCTGGTTACTGTCTGAAGAGAGTCAGGAATCAATTTAATAAGGACTTGATTCCGATTCATGAACTAACAATAACTTGATAATTGCAAATGATCCAGATCGGTCTGTTGAAGTACTCGCTTCCGGACAGCAGATGTCGCCAACCTCCAATAGATTGATATTTGCAGTTTGTGTGGTGAATGAGACAAAATATCAAAATTGTCATTAAACTGGGCGGGTGGGACACAGAAATACCAGGGACGCTTGATCAACGGCATCAAGAGGCATTCTGTTGTGTTCCACCCAATATTATTTACAGTCTCATCCTCCGACAACACTTGCTCGTTCTGTGTTATTTCACCCAGATTTGTGCAACAGAAGCTGACTGATGTGTTGAATCTTGTGTCAGCGATTGCTGAATCAAGAATGTGAGTGAAATTTGCCCGTGTTATTGGATGTGATTGAGGGATTGATTCTGTCCCTGTATCAGTTACGAGTGTTAGTGAATGTAACACTAATGTTTTACACTGCTTCTGATTCTAGCGCTGATGGAGAGCAAGACACACTGCCTTTCGATCTATTAGTGCGAGTTACATTGAAACAGCCTCTGCCACTATATCTGCAGGGGGACAACAGACTGAAACGTTATTTGATCCGAGTCTGATTCCTCACATCCAGCATAGGTTTTAGGTCCCGTCCGATTGCACCTGTCCTTTCTGCAGCTGTTTGCCAGAACTTTCTCTGTCTGAATGAGGCACTGGTGGTGATGAGAGTCAGTCTGGTGGAATTCACCTCCCTCCAGTCCTGCGTGTGTGTGAAAATGAAAATTTCTCCGTTTCAAATGCCTCATGTTGGTTAGTCTGGAATTGGCACTCCTCTGTTTGGTGTTGGATCTTCGTCCAAAATGAACAGCTGCTGTTTCTGCCACAAAACGTGGATCGGCTCATGTTCCCATCTCTCCACTTTTATGATGAGCCAACAGTCTGTCAGGCCTTCCCGTCTGACATCCGCTCACTCCCCTTTATGCGTTTCCCGTTTAATCAAATTTCTGTGAACTGCACGGCCCTGCGATTTCAACCCCGGAGATCACAGCTCTTTCCTTTGCTGATTTGATGGCTCTGAAAAGAGCCTTTGTTGCACTTGGTGCTGAAGGCGGGTCGGGTTTAAGCGCGCTCCCCGCGGATGCGGCGGGCCAGCTGGATGTCTTTGGGCATGATGGTGACTCGCTTGGCGTGGATAGCGCACAGGTTGGTGTCCTCAAACAGCCCCACCAGGTAAGCCTCGCTGGCCTCCTGCAGGGCCATGACGGCCGAGCTCTGGAAGCGCAGGTCTGTCTTGAAGTCCTGAGCGATCTCTCGCACCAGGCGCTGGAAGGGCAGTTTGCGGATGAGCAGCTCGGTGGATTTCTGGTAGCGGCGGATCTCCCTCAGAGCCACAGTGCCGGGTCTGTAGCGATGAGGCTTCTTCACTCCGCCTGTGGCTGGAGCGCTCTTCCGGGCCGCTTTGGTCGCCAACTGTTTGCGAGGAGCTTTCCCGCCGGTCGATTTACGCGCTGTCTGTTTGGTCCTGGCCATTTTCTGAACAGATCTCAACACAACCTGAGACACAGAAACTGTTAATAGCGAGCCGGCTCTGGGGCTGCATTTTAAAGTGTCTGTGAGGAACCGCCCCGGGACTGTGATTGGCAGATTTGAACCGAGCTCTGACAGTCAGAACGAAACGGCGGGAGGTCTTGGGCCCCAATTGGCTGAGCTGAAATTAATCATCAATTTCAAAAAGCCCGCCAATTTCAGAGCATCAAATAACAGTTTGAAGAAAATCTCATTTCCCTCCAGCAATTTAAGAATCTCTCTCTTTATAATCTCCATTATTTCCTACTCGTCAGCACAAATCTCAGGCTGATTCACATTCCGGTTCATTCTCTGACCTGTCTGTAAACGGGCGGGAATAAAGTCCCGGTCATTGCTTTCCGTCGGAAACTGGTGAACGGCTCCTCAAACAGAAACTTCACATCGAACTAATATTTGAATGAGGGCAAGAAATAAACACCGAGCAGAGAGAACACAGCGGGAGAGAGAGTGAGGAGGGATTTTACTCTGAGTGAAGAATGTAATGTCTGTGGAAAGACTCTGCATCCCCGCCTGTTCATTTATACCGTGAAACCGGGAATTCCGCACCTTCTCTCGCGATGGCCGTGAACCCCGGCCGTTTTTCTGATCTCCCTGTTACGAGTGCTGGAGAAATCTCCCCATATTAATAGAATATCGGAAACTACTTCCCCACCCCGAGATCGTCCCACTCCCCCTTCCCAGGTCACTGCTCTCTCTGTGAGGCGGTGGGTGGCTCTTAGAAGAGCCTTTGTTTTGTGTTTGGTTGGAAAGGGTCGAGTCGTTCAGCCGCCGAATCCATAGAGGGTGCGGCCCTGCCGTTTCAGAGCGTACACCACATCCATGGCCGTGACCGTCTTGCGCTTGGCGTGTTCAGTGTAAGTGACCGCGTCCCTGATCACATTCTCCAAGAAAACCTTCAGTACCCCACGGGTTTCCTCGTAGATCAGACCCGAGATCCGCTTGACACCGCCACGGCGAGCCAGGCGGCGGATGGCTGGTTTGGTGATCCCCTGGATGTTATCACGAAGAACTTTTCGGTGCCGCTTGGCGCCACCTTTGCCCAGTCCTTTGCCTCCTTTACCTCTGCCAGACATGATAATTCTTCACTGAAATGAACAGCGAACTCGTGCTGGTTCCCTTTTTTATGCAGCCTGCCCCGACCTGACTGAAACATGCACAGAGTGAAAGAGAGAGGGGAGGAGACAGAGTGAGATATTAAACAGGGAGGGGCGAGAGAGTCAGAGTGATGGACAGGGCGGAGAGCGGTCTCTGATCTTCCAGCTCCAACTCCAGCTTTCTCCATCCGCCAATTTCAAACCGTTCATCGATAACAGAACCGAAACACAGCGGTCCGCACAAACCCTCACAGACTCGGGCTTCATATCCAAGGATTTACAGAAACCCGGAGCTTTTAAATAAGCCCCGTTACAATTATCAGTCAGTAATATTTCTGCCGAAATACAGTCCCTTCTGTCACTGGTCAACCCGCCGGCTTCCATTTCAGTCCCAGACCCGATTCTATCTCCCACACATTCCCTCCCAGACGGATTCAGCAGTTTACAAACACATTATTCCAGCTGATTTGGAGAATCTCATGTGTTGGGGTTTGAATTGTGATAGCGGCGGATCTCCGCCAGTTTTCCCCTGTCACGGACCCTGGCCCTGAATCTGTGAGAAAAAGAATGAACTGGGACTGGAGGTGAACACGCCCCCAGTTACAGTGAGGCCCGGCCCGGGTATCCCATTCTCTCTATTTTATATCAGACAGTGGGAGTGGGGCGGGGGGAGCGAATGTCAGCGAGTCACCAGGACCCTGGGTTTATTGTAAATGATTTCTATCTGAAATCTGAGCCCGGCCCCGGGACAGGAATCGTCTGATTCCGGGATCAGCTCTTTTCTGAGAGACGTGGGTGGCTCTGAGAAGAGCCGTTGGGTTCAGATGGTCACAAGTTGCACTTGATTTTTTACTTCTTTTTGCCTGCTGCTTTCTTCGGTTTGGGCTTGGCGCTCGGTTTTTGTACCTTCTTCGCCTTCGCCTTCACTGGCTTGGGGGTCTTGGGCTTCTTCACAGCCGCTTTCTTCTTAATTGGTGATTTCGCCGCCTTCTTTGTGGTCGATTTCTTGACAGCTGTTTTCTTGACAGCTGTTTTCTTGACCGCTGGTTTCTTGGCCGTTAATTTCCTGGCCGCTGGTTTCTTGGCCGCTGGTTTCTTTCCGGGAGATTTCTTGGTTCCTTGTTTCTTCACCTTCTTTCCCACTTTTTCCTGGGCTTCCTTCTTAGCGACTCTGAAGGAGCCCGAGGCGCCCGTGCCCTTGATCTGCACCAGGGAGCCTTTTTCCACATTTCTCTTGATACTTAATTTGATCTGGGTCCGGTGCTTCTCCACATCCAGGCCTTTGGCAGCCAGAACCTTCTTTATCGCGGCCAGGGATATCCCCTTGCGATCCTTGCAATCCGCCACAATCTTGAGGATCTGTTCGCCCAATTTGGGACCGGCTGTCTTGGGTCGGTGAACCGCCTTCTTCTTCTTCGGAGCATTGGTTTGAGCGGCGGCGGGAGGTGCGGTTTCGGCGGCTGCAGTATCTGTCATGTCCGGGACTCTGAAGAAAATCTCTCTGACAGTCAGAGCTGGGTCAGAAATGAAACGAGAGGCGGCGGCACAGAGCAACTTAAAGGCCCAGAGCGGACGGGGCGGAGACACCCTGCTGTCAGCTTTCGGCACCTCCAGCCACTCTGTGTTTCTCTCTCCTCTTAAACTACCCGATTCTAATTATAATCGGGCACTCCAGAGTCCCAGACTAGCCCCTTCCCATCTCCAACACCGGAATGTTTGCTGTCGAAAAACTTTCACCGGAATTAAAAGCACCAGTTTCGATTTAAACCCGTTTCATTGCTGCACTGATCGCGCTCTCTCACCCGATCGCTGACATGATTTCTGTTTTTCGGCTGAAATCTTGAATTGAACTGAAACCGTACCTTTAATTTTCACTTCGGGTCTCGGCAGGGGAGGAAGGCGATGCTTTGACAGGGATTTTTAAAAAATTTTACTCATATTTGACTCGGACATCCGGCGATGAGACCGGCCACACAAACACAGTGGCATTAATCCAAACCGCCCGCCCATTGAACACACTCTCTCTGACACAATGTTCACATCTGTAAAAAATTTTACAACACCAAGTTATAGTCCAGCAATTTTATTTTAAATTCACAAGCTTTCGGAGGCTACCTCCTTCCTCAGGTGAACGATGAGGAAGGAGGTAGCCTCCAAAAGCTTGTGAATTTAAAATAAAATTGCTGGACTATAACTTGGTGTTGTAAAATTGTTTACAATTGTCAACCCCAGTCCATCACCGGCATCTCCACATCACATCTGTACATTCACAGGACAAACTGTTCGCCAGATTGACAATTCCCGGGACAAGCTTTCCTCCCCGCTCGGCCTGTGCTGCGGATTCTCGGGGGTTGGTTGTCGTTTCCCAGCTCAGTCACTGTTAAACACTCTGAGGCCGGCGCTCCTCACAGTCTCTGGTCTCCAGATTCAGGGACAGGAGCCAATCACAGCTCTGGCTGTGATAATCCATATCTGCTTTTACATTATTGTATTGTTCGCACACAGAAATATGTTTGGTTAAGTTGAAAATTCAAATTATCCGCTCTGGGCTCCTCCAGTCTCTCTGTGTTTCCTTCTCCTGCTAAACTGACTGACAGGCAATAGTAACTGGCGTCCGATCCATCCCATTCTCCACACACAGAGACGGCTAGTTACTGAATAAATTCAACACTCACAGACAGTCCGGAGTCAGACTGTTACAGGCTGTTTCTCGCCACCTTTACTTTTCGGCGGATAAATGCACCGTCAGACCGGCTCATATACAGTAGAAGGGAGAGTAATCGTCTCACCAACAGCACAAAGACACAGAATCAGTCTTTCACATTCCATCAGTGGGTCAATATTACGCTCAGTAACAGTGTCCCGCAATGATGTGCAGAACTAAAGAGAGAGAGAGAGAGAGACGGACCGGCTGATAAACGGACAGACAGAGACACAGTCAGACAGACGCAGAATCAGTCTCACACTTGCCATCAATGTGTCCGTTTCACGCTCAGTAAACATTATTCCAGCTTCATGTACACCGCGAGAGAGAGAGAGATACAGACAGGCACAGTATCAGTCTCACACTTCCCATCAGTGTGTCTGTATCATGCTCAATAACAGTATCGCACCTCCATATAAAGTACAAGAGAGACAGAGAAACTGAGCTGTAATGAGCGGTTTTCACCCAGTAACAAATAGGGAATCACTCCATTCCAATTGCTATTCCAAGGTTGAATGACAGAAGATGCAGTCTCATCTCTAACTGATCTTATTCCAGAGACAGACACGTTATTAATCCCACTCTCAGGGACAGTGTCACACATTTAATCCTCTCTTGCATATTGTACCCTCTGTAATCTTGCAGCAGAGGGCCGTTCAGTATTACTCTCAGTGACCGAGAGTTTCACTCTGATTGAAATAAACTGGGACTGTTGCCGTCAGATATTCATCCTGCACAGTCCCAGCAAATACACCGAGTCCCACTTTCCTCCCATGTTTCTCCAGGATTGGTTTGAGAAATCCTCCCTCCAGTTTCGGGTTCACGCGTTACTTTATCAGTAGAGGAACCAAGAATGAACAGAACCCATTGGCTCATTCCACAGCCGCCCACGTTATCTCTGATCGACCCTTTACCATCAAAATATACCGAGAGAAACAGCAGGGATGGAAACATCTAGTTTAATGGTTGGAGATTGTAAAGTCAGTCTGGATTCCAGCGTTAGGCACTGGTGGAATCCCATCTGTTTTCCATTCTGGTGCCTGTTCCTGCACTGCCTGTGGACCCCATTCCCTCTGACCTTTCCCCCACTTCCTTTGCTCAGACTCTGAAAAATTCCAATTGGGGAAAGTTTCCACCGATTTTTGTATTGGGAATTAAACCAGATATCTGCGCATGCGTGACTCAGCCCCGCCCCCAGCGCTGCTTGGTGGTGAGCAGAAGAGCGCATGCGCGCTCCCCTCCCCCAGCTCGGCCTGTGGGCGCCATTCCCTCAGTGAGCGGAATAAGATGGTTTGAAACAGCCGGGAATGGAGAGATCACGGCCCCCGGGGGAAGGGAGCAAAGAGCAGCCTCGTTACAGCAGCTCATCGCTTCGGGACCGTGTCCGCAGATGGGCTCAGAGATCGGCATTGAGTCCGGGGGAAGGTCAGGGGGGGTCCGGGGGCTGTTTGTAAGAGGCGGAGTGGATCAGGAACTGGTCCCGGAACATGGAGTGAGCGGGGGAAGGGAGAGGTCATTCTCGGGCTGTGTGTGTGCAGGGTTTGTCCAGGGGAAGGGAGACAGAATAGGACGAACCTGCTATTTAAATCATTGCTACTTTCTCTCCCCAAACCAGTAGTGAATTGTTCCTGGTTTCGTTCCAGTCTCACTCTGTTTATTGTTATTGGACAGTGAACATTGGAAACAGAGCCGGACAGTAAGGATGTGGGGAGTGAGACAAAGAGCATCAATTGCAGGCACCAGTTGAGAAGTGTGAAGGACACAATTTAAACAGCGGCTGTTTGGTTTCGGTTGAACGGTTGGTCCCATGGGAGAGGAGATTAGAAACCTGACCTGTACAAAGGTCCCTGCCCCATCGGGTAGTCCCATTCATGGATCAGTGCAGGGGTTGGGTTTTTTCTGGATGTCACTAAATTGTTATGAAACAGCCCAACACACCTGGTATACAGAAGCTGAGTGCTGCAGTACTGCAGTGGAGTCAGACACTGACACTCTTTGTAGCACTGGTTTTCACTTGTGGATATTCAAAATGATCATTAACAGAGATATTAAATTGATCACTTTTGTATTTTCGACCTCACCTGTTCCTGAGTAACAAGATATAATTTTCTTTCTACAGGCAAATCCTTGAACGACCCAGAATAAATGTGATGTTTCCTCCACCCGAGGCAGAAGGAACAGTGCGGCCAGCTCCTTCTCACACACAGTAGGTACATTATCACACACAGAGACACAGACAGGTCATCAGTTCCCCAGTCTCAGACAGCAGAAGTGGTCAGTCCCACACTGATCCCAGGTTCCAGAGACACATTTTCAATCCAACAGTCAGACAGAGCAGGTGAGGCAGACGCTGTTTCCATTTCCCCCGAACTCAGTCCCGCTGACAGGAAGATACAAAAATCCCAGTCCAAAATCACACTTTCAGATTGAAAGGCACTGTTTCAATGTCACAATAGGGCAACATTAGCTCCGAATTAAATACCAGATAGAAATCACACATGGTACCCGATTCAAAGGTACAGAATGAACCCCAATGATGTCCCTCGAGATTCCAATTGAATACTAGCCCAGAACTCTCACATGTGAGTTTAATACATGCAGTATCGATTCAAATAATGTATCATGAGAAACAAACTGCAGGCAAGTCCAAAACTCATGTACATTATCAGATTGAGAAATGCTGTGACAGTGTAACCTGAGAAACAAATTAGAAACCAGTTTATAATACACTCATTGTATGAGATGTAAAGATACAGTATCAATTCTATAAGTGCAGACTGAGATAAACATTACATACCAGTCCAAAAATCTCATATAATATTAGATTGAAAGGCACAGTATCGATTACAATAGTACAGACTGAGCTGCACATTATGTACCAATTCAAAAATCACTTTCAGTTTGAAGTATATATTATCATTCACAATATTACAAAGAAATATAGATTTAATAGTGGTCCAAAAAGCACACAAATTATCTGAATAAAAACGTCCAGCACCAAATCCTAAAGTTAATCCATATTTACCAATTAAATAATGAGAAAAACTATTTAAACATATTAAAGCTACAGTGTTGTATGCCACAATATAATCTGAGAGAATAATTATAGACAGACACAGAATGAATCCCGCACTCATATATGGTACCAGAATTGACAGATACAGAATGAGTCCCACACTCTCATAATGTACCAGATACTCGCAGATAAAGTATGGATCCCACACTCACACAGTACCAGAGACTGAGAGAGACAGAATGAATTGCAAACTTGGAGTTTGAGAAACTGCACATATATAATGAATTCAACACACACACACACAATATTAGAGACTGTATAAAAAGACGGAAACCCACACTCACACACAGTACCAGAGACTTACAGATACAGAATTAATCTCTCAATCATATAGAGTACCAGATGACTGATTCAATCCCACACAAACATACAGTATGAGAAATTGCATATTTAAAATGAATTCAACACCCACATGCAATACTGGAAACTGACAGACACAGAATGAATCCTAAACAGTATCACGGAGTGAGAGATACAAAGTGAATCTCACAGTCACCTACATTAGTGCAGGCTGAGTTACAAATTACGTACCAGTCCAAAAATCTCAGTGTCAGATTGAAAGATACAGTATCAATTCCATTAGTGCAGATTGAGCTACATATTATAAACCACTACAAAAAAAATCTGATACTGATTCAGACTGAAATATACAGTATTCCATTCATGCAGACTGACCTACACATTATATACAAGTTCAAAAATGCCACCATATCAGTTTGGAAGATGCACGAAATCACAGTTGTGTTCACATCGAAGCAGATTTAAGAGTAGCCCAAAAAGTGCACTCATTCTCTGATTATAACCTACAGCATCACATTTTAAAGTATATGATTATCTACCACTTAAATACTGGGAAAAATTATTTATACATTTAGGTATGAAAGATACAGTTTTGAACGCCATATTCTAAACTGAGATACAAATTAGATACAGATAAAGAATGAATCTCATACTCAGATCCAGTGCCAGAGACTGACATATAGAATGAATCTCACACTCACACAATGTACCAGTGATTGATAGATACCGAACAAATCCCACACTCTGATACAGTAGCACAGACTGGCAGATACAGAATTTATATCACTCATATACAGTATCAGAGATTGATGGAAACGGAATGAATGTCTCAATCACATACAGCATCAGAGACTGAAAGATATGGAATGAATCCCAAATTCACACACAGTGCCAGAGACTGACAGGAACAGAATGAATCACAAAGTACCACAGTCAGACAGATACAGAATGAATCTCACTTGCATACAGTACCAGGGACTGACGTTTTTAGAATGAATCCCACACTCACACACAGTACCACAGGTTGACAGATACAGAATGAATCTCAGTCACATTATTGCAGACTGAGTTGCACATAACAAGCCAGTCCAAAAATCTTATAGTGTCATATTGAAAGATAATGTTTGAATTCCATTAGTGCAGACTGAGCAAAACATTACATAGCAGTCGAACAATTTCATACCGTATCAGACTCAAAGATACAACATCAATTCCATTAGCATGCACTGAGCTATATGTTACACACCAGTCCAAAAATCTCATACAGTATCAGACTGAGATACAGAATTAATTCCATTATTATAGACTGAGTTACACATTATATACCAGTCCAATAATTTCACCGTGAACAGATTGAAAGGTACATTGTCATTCACAATAGAGTTCAGAGATTAAGATGTAACACTACTCCAAAACTCACACACATTGTTTGATTGAAGAAAATCCATAAGTGTGTCAATATTTACAAATTAAACACTCGACAAAAAAGCATGTACTTTAAAGTATTAAAGATATAGTTTCAAATAAAATAATGTAAACTGAAATCAGAATACAGAGTGAATCCAGACTTGCACATTGCCTCAGAGACTGAATTGCAGAATGAATCCCACTGAGATAAAGTAGCAGAGAATGGCTGATACAGAATGAATCCCATACTCACAGACAGTACCAGAGAATGTCAGTTACAGAATTAGTCCCACACTCATATATAGTATCAGAGAGTGACAGATACAGAATAAAACCCACACTCATATATAGTATCAGAGACTGACAGATGCAGAATAAACCCCACACTCGCACATAGCACCGGAGACAGACAGATTCAGAATAAAGCCCACACTGGCTTACAGTACCAGAGAGTGAAAGATACAGAATAAACCCCACAAACATGTACAGTACCAGAGACTGACAGGCACAGAATGAATCCCACATGCACACACAGTACCAGAGACAGGGAGATACAGAATAAATCCCACATTCGCATAGAGTACCCGAGACTGACAGATACAGAATGAATCCCACAATCACGGACAGTACCAGAGACTGACAGATACAGAATAAACCCCACACTCATGTACAGTAACAGAAACTGTCAGATACAGATTAAATCCCACACTCATATACAGTACAAGTGACAGGAGATAAAGATAAAACCCCACAATCACACACAGTACCAGAGACAGACAGATACAGAATAAACCCCACACTCACACACAGTACCATAGACAGACAGGCGCAGAATGAATCCCACACTCACACACAGTACAAGAGACTGAGAGATGCAGAATGAATCCCACTCTCATGTAAAGTACCAGAGACAGACAAATACAAAATAAACCCCACACTCATACAGTACCAGAGACAGACAGATACAGAGCAAACCCCACACTCACACACAGTAAAAGAGACAGACAGATACAGAATAAATCCCACACTCATGTACAGTACCAGATACCAACAAATACAGAATAAACCCCACTCTCATATTCAGTACCAGAGACTGGCCTCTACTGGACGTAAGCGAGAACTGTAAAAGAGTGGAACAAATTCACTTTGTCTCGTGGTTGCAGAATCAGGACAATGTGCAATGTGAGGAAAGTTTCTGTCTGTAACTTCTACTCTCGTATTTTTGCACATTTTGATCGTGAAAAATGAGGACAATTTATTCATAATAAAGTTTTGTTTTACTTATTCAATAGTTGTGAATTTTCCCCGTTATATTTCACTGTACATTGCGCAGTATTTCTCTCTGATTTCTCAGCTCGATTTACATTACTCCTCTCCCCCGTTTAGACTCTTATTTTCCAAGCAGTATGTGGCCAATGCACCAGCTCACACTTTCTATATTGAAATTCAGTGTTCATTTACACGGCCGTTCTGCAAACTTACTTTGTTGCAGTCTTCCTCAGTATTGACTATAACCCCCTAAATCAATTATAACAATGTAACACAGCATTACAACACACGACAACGCAAAATCGTCGAGCAGAAATTGATAGCCAAGTTCCGCACCCATGAGGACGGCCTCAACCGGGATCTTGGGTTCATGTCACGCTACACGTTACCCCACCAGCGAACAAATGTTATCTGTTTTTAATATAATGGGTCATTTGCTGGCTTTCTCTGCCTTCCTGATGTTTCTGCCTCTCTCTGTTTTTTTTTCCTGTTTGTTTTTTTGTTGAATGTGTATTCGGGGGTTCTGCAGGTGACACCTCTCTGTCTGAACACGGTGATTGACTTGGCAACGGGCAGTTGCAGGGGCAGTCTGTAAACACCATGTATTGTTCTATATGTATAAATGCGTAGGCTTCAAGGAGCTCCTGAACATTTACCTGAGGAAGGAGGAAGCCTCCGAAAGCTTGTGAATTTAAAATAAAATTGCTGGACTATAACTTGGTGTTGTAAATTTTTTACAATTGTCAACCCCAGTCCATCACCGGCATCTCCACATCATTACAACTAATGTTTGGTCTAACAGAATGTACTTGCAGCTCGTCTCCATTCCCAGTTTTTCTAAATCCCACTCGTGCAATATAATGTGAAGAATTAGTTTCTGTTCTGTCCCTCTCTCATCTGCAAACTTCACTGTCCCGGGGTTTGGGGACATCTACTGGCCGGAAGCAGAACTGCAACAGTTCGGAACAAATTGCTGAAACCGGACAATGTGCAGTGTGAGCGTGTTTGTGATTGGTGGCAGGTACGAAATCTGATTGGATATCTGAAGAAATCAATCAGAGAGTGAAAGAAACAGGGATGTCTTTGGGGATGTCTTACTGCTGTGAGACAGGGCCTTGGTGAGACCACATCTGGAGTATTGTGTGCAGTTTTAGTCTCCTTATCTGAGGAAGGATGTCCTTGCCATGGAGGGAGTGCAACGAAGGTTTACCAGACTGATTCCTGGGATGGCAGAACTGACGTATGAGGAGAGATTGGGTTGACTCGGCCAGTATTCACTCGAGTTAAAAGAATGAGAGGTGATCTCTTCAAAACATATAAAATTCTAACAGGACGAGACAGACCAGATGCAGGGAGGATGTTCCCGATGGCTGGAGAGTCCAGAACCAGGGGTCAGAGTCTCAGGATACGGGGTATGCAATTTGGAAACGAGATGAGGAGAAATTTCTTCACTCAGAGGGTGGTGAACTTGTGGAATTCTCTACCACAGAAGGCAGTGGAGGCCAAGTCATTAGATGTATTCAAGAATGAGATAGATATATTTCATACTGCTAAAGGGATCACGGGATATTAGAGCCAGACCTTTCAGGAGCGAGATTAGAAAACATTTCTCCACACAAAGGGTGGTAGAAGTTTGGAACTCTCTTCCGCAAACGGCAATTGATACTAGCTCAATTGCTAAATTTAAATCTGAGATGGATAGCTTTTTGGCAACCAAAGGTATTAAGGGATATGGGCCAAAGGCGAGTACATGGAGTTAGAACACAGATCAGCCATGATCTTATCAAATGGCAGAGCAGGCAGGAGGGGCTGAATGGCCTGCTCCTGTTCCTATGTTTCTATATGGGGAAAAAGCGGGAACAGTGTACTGAGTTCGACGATCAGCCATGATCATTTTGAATGGCGGAGCAGACCCGAAGGGCGGAATGGCCGACTCTTACTCATATTTTCTATGTTTCGATGTAAAGTGGCATCACTCCCATCCGTCCAATCACAATCATTGCCTTCACCCATCCCTCATTAGCATAGGGCTGTGCGGCTGCCGATTGAATCCGAGCTCGGAGCGGATTTGGGTCATTTCTGGGTCAGAAATTGAGTTTGAAAATGCCTGAGGACAAGAAAACAGCTCCCAAGAAGGGCGCCAAGAAAACCTTCAGTAAAGCACCAGCCAACGGCGGCAAGAAGTCGTAACTGACACAGGAACAGAATAATTCCCTCGCTCACATCCAATAACAGACAAATGTCATTCACTGATTCAGTAATCGCTGACACAATAATCAACACATCAGTCAGCTTCTGTTGCACAAATCTGGGTAAAATAATACAGACCGAGCAAGTGTTGTCGGAGGATGAGACTGTAAATAATATTGGGTGGAACACAACAGAATGCATCTTGATGCCGATGATCAAACGTCCCTGGTATTTCTGTGTCCCACCCGCCCAGTTTAATGACAATTTTGATATTTTGTCTCATTCACCACACAAACTGCAAATATCAATCTATTGGAGGTTGGCGACATCTGCTGTCCGGAAGCGAGTACTTCAACAGACCGATCTGGATCATTTGTTATCAACAAGTTATTGTTCGTTCCAGAATCGGAATCAAGTCCTTATTAAATTGATCCCTGACTCTCTTCAGTCAGTAATCAGCCCTTTCAAAGATACAGTGGGTGGCTCTGAAAAGAGCCTTTGGGTTATCAGATTAAATCTTGGCCGCTTTACTTGCTCTTGGTGCTCGCATTGCTGGTTTTCTTCGGTAGCAGCACGGCCTGGATATTAGGCAGCACCCCGCCCTGAGCGATGGTCACCCGTCCCAGGAGCTTGTTGAGCTCCTCGTCGTTGCGGATGGCGAGTTGCAGGTGTCTGGGGATGATGCGGGTCTTCTTGTTGTCCCGGGCCGCGTTGCCGGCCAGCTCGAGGATTTCAGCCGTCAGATACTCGAGCACAGCGGCCAGATAGACCGGGGCTCCGGCACCCACACGTTCAGCGTAGTTCCCCTTTCGCAGGTGCCTGTGAACACGGCCCACGGGGAACTGCAGTCCGGCCCGGGATGAGCGAGACTTGGCCTTGGCCCGAGCTTTACCGCCGGTTTTTCCTCTTCCAGACATTTCCACAATCTCAAACACTTTCACAAAGAATGAAGAAATCCTCCCGAACTCGCCCTTCTTATATCTTCTGGAGGAATACAGTGGGGGCACTTGTGATTGGTCCAACTATTCGCAATCTCATTGGGTTGTTCGTTGAACCAATCAGAGAGCTGCTTTATTCACCAATCAATAGCCAGCAATGAGAAAAGGGCGGAAAATACCGAACTGAACCGTTCATGAAATTTGAAAAGCCCGCCAATATATTTCCAACACAAGAAGCGGATTTAGTAAATAATGTCGCGTAAAGACAAAGATTTAAAAATCTCTCTCCTTTTACTCTGTTATTCCACATTTCCCGTCACAACTTCCAAAATCTTTTACAATCCGGTTAAAATCCGGCTTCATTCACCGTTCGCTTTCAATCGGGCGGGAATAAAGCCCCATTTTGTAACGGGACAGATTCCAGCTCAATCTTTGTAAAAGTAACAAACCACAGATTGTGGATTGATCCCTGTTCACAGGAGCTGCAGCGCGATCGAAACCGGAGCCGAGACTCCTGGTGTAAGAAGTCGAACAGTGACAGAGTCTTTAGACTATTCTGTACTCGGTGTGAACACCCTTTCGGGATTGCTGCTTTACAAAGGATTGCGGTTCTGAAAGTGATATTCCCGAATAATGAGCAAACAAAGGTGAAAAGGAGAAAGAAATGACTGAAGTGTAATCCACCGCCTTAAAACGGCTCTGATGGGGCAGATGCGGGGGAAGGGGCGGAATATGAGCGGGAATGAGAGGATCAGGGACACGTTTTTGGTTATTGGGATTAAATAAAAAAGCGATCCACTGATTATACCGGGCAGCGATTGAGAGAATCTTACAGATTTCAACAGAAATTTCAAAAGCACAAGAACATAGGAACAGGGAGTCGGCCATTCAGCCCCTCGTGCCTGCTCCGCCATTTGATAAGATCATGGCTGATCTGTGATCTAACTCCAGATACCTGCCTTTGGCCCGTATCCATTAATACCTTTCGTTGCCAATTAACTATCTATCTCAGATTTAAATTTAGCATTTGAGCTCGTATCAATTGCCGTTTTCGAGAGAAAGTTAGTATCAAACTATCTACAGTAAAATGATTCCATACAGAGGTGTCGGTACAGCGTCTTCAGAGAGACTGTGGGTGGCTCTTAAAAGAGCCTGTGTGTATAATTTTTTTTCAGTTCATTGTGGAGTTTTACTTGGAGCTGGTGTATTTGGTCACTGCCTTTGTCCCTTCTGACACGGCGTGCTTGGCCAATTCCCCAGGCAGCAGCAGGCGCACGGCGGTCTGGATCTCCCGGGAGCTGATGGTGTGGCGTTTATTATAATGGGCCAGGCGGCAAGCCTCACCCGCGATGCGCTCGAAAATGTCGTTCACAAAGGAGTTCATGATGCTCATGGCCTTGGAGGAGATGCCGGTGTCGGGGTGAACCTGCCTCATCACTTTGTAGATGTAGATGGAGTAACTCTCCTTCCTCGTCTTTCTCCGCTTCTTGCCGCCCTTGCCCGGTGCTTTATTCAAGGTTTTCTTGGCGCCCTTCTTGGGAGCTGCTTTCTTGTCCTCAGGCATTTTCAAACTCAATTTCAGACCCAGAAATGACCCAAATCCGCTCCGAGCTCGGATAAAATCGGCAGTCCCACAGCCCTATGGTAATGAGGGATGGGTGAAGGTAATGATTGTGATTGGGTCATTGGGAGTGATGCAACGTAATCTTTTATTTTCATTCTCTGATTGGCTATCTGAAGAAACCAATCAGATTTAGTACCTGCCACCAATCACAAACACGCTCACACTGCACATTGTCCGGTTTCAGCAATTTGTTCCGAACTGTTGCAGTTCTGCTTCCGGCCAGTAGATGTCCCCAAACCCCGGGACAGTGAAGTTTGCAGATGAGAGAGGGACAGAACAGAAACGAATTCTTCACATTATATTGCACGAGTGGGATTTAGAAAAACTGGGAATGGAGAACATTTTGTTCGACAAAACATTAGTTGTAATGCTGTATTAAATGCTTTTAATTAATTTCGGGTTTATAGCCTATACTGAGGAAGAATGCAACAAAATACAAGAAGACTTTAATAAGCTTGCTGAAAGGCGGTCAAAATGGCCATTGAATTTCCATATAAAAAATGTGAGGTGGTGCATTTTGCGAGGAGAAATAAGGAGGCCACATACTGCTCCGAAAATAAGAGTATAAATGGGGTGGAAGAGCAAAGGGATTTCGGGGTACAGATTGATAAATCATTAAAAAGAGCAACTCAGGATGATAAGGCCATAAAAAGCAAACACAGAGGTTTATTTCCAGAGGAATAAAATTGTCAAGCAGATAAGTTGTGTTGAACTGTAATTTAAACTGTCAAACCTTTGGCCAAACTGTTAAACTTTCCTTTTCTGAAATCTGTGCTGAGTATTCTTTATTATATTTTCGGTTTCTGGATGTTTTTCTGTTGCTTCATTGAGTAAAGGATTCCATGATCAATCCTACCACCGACCTTTAGTTAACTGGTCTTATGTTCCCTGGAATTGTTCTACATCCTGTTTTGAAATATAAGAATCACATTAGCTGTCATCCAGTCCTCTGGCAGTATTCCTTTTTTGATGATTTTTTCCGATGCATGTAACAGTGCCTCTGCTATCTCTTCCCTTGCTTCATTTAATATGCACAGATGCAATCTATCTGGACCAGGAGTTTAACCACACTTTCGAACATAAATACCTTGATATCTTTATTGACCTCTTCCTCCAATACATTCACCCTGTTAATCTCCCGGGTAAATACTGAGGCAAAGTAACAATTCAACAATTCTGCCATTTCGCTGACGTTACCTGTGAGTTTATCTTGTGCATCACTTGGTGGCACTCAAGATATTCTGATTTTCCTTTTGATATTTTTGTGTCAGTGGAATAATTTACTATTTCTTTTTATATTCCTTGATAATTTGATTTCCTGGTTCCTGTTTGCTTCCCTAATTGTTTTGGTGACTTCTTCCGAACCTCTTCCTATTCGCTTTTGCCATCCTCTTATTTAATATCTATGAATGAGAAATTCCACCAGCTTGTTGTGTCTGTTCAGGGGCTGATGTTTGGGAACTATTTATTGTCTATGATTAAAGTGCCAGAAACCCAAAGCGTGCAATTCAGTCGGAAACTCAACAGAAACACTCGACTTCTCCCTCATAGTGAAATAAGGCGCTGTAATGGTGAGTATAGCTGCCTTCCAAGCAGTTAATGCCAACAGGTTTGAATCCCAGCACGCTGAATTCAGAAACACCAAGACTGGAACCGAATTTGATGATGTTCAGAGGGACAGTGTTTCCAAAACACAAACGGGTTTAATTTATATAAAAAATACTTCTAAAATTCATTTATTTCCCCCATAAAGTTAAATTTAACTCTGTTCCTTTGTATTATTATTTGCCCTGATCTGTACGGTGGATACGGGACAAAATTGCTTGAATTCAGTGAAATTAATTGATTTTCGGAAGGTTTTCCCTCTGCTAATTCCCGTTCCTTCTTTAAATTATGTCGGATTAACCTTTCTGACCTATTGAAGGGTCATAGTCCTGAACCGTTAACCCGAGCTTCCCTTCTCCACAGATGCTGCCGGACCTGCTGAGTCTTTCCAGCATTTTCGGTTTTAATTTTTTCTGTATTTTGTCCCTTTCACTTTTGACGGTCGCCGTTGAACCTTCCAGATTTGCGCTCAGTTTTTATTTGTGTTTCAGTTCGGTTTATTTGAATTAATATAAATCGTGTCCTGAGAAATCAGACAGAAATATTGTGCAATGTCGAGTGAAATATAATGGGGCAACTTTCGAATGAGCAAAACAAAAACTTTATTATGAATCAATTGCCTAATTTTTCACTGACAAAACATGAAAAAATACGAGAGTAGAAGTTACAGAGAGAAACTATTTCCTCACGTTGCACATTGTCCTGAATCTGTAACAAAGACAGATAATATGAATTTGTTCCACTCTGTTACAGTTCTCACTTATGGCCAGTAGATGTCAGATTGTATGTGAGTGTGAGAGTAATTCTCTGTCTGTCAGTTTCTGGTACTGTGTGTGAGCGTGATATTCATTCTGTATCCGTCAGTCTCCAGTTCAGTCTGTGAGTGTGGGATTCATTCTGTATCTGTCAATCTCTGGGAATGTGTGTGAGTGTGGGATTCATTCTGTATCTGTCAGTCTCTGGTATTTTATCTCGGTGTGGGATCCATTCTGTAACTCAGTCTCTGGGCAAAGTGCAAGTCTGGATTCGTTCTGTATTCTTATTTCAGGCTACAGTATGGTGCTTGAAACTGTATCTTTAATTCACTAATGTATGCAAATCTTTTGTGTAGCATTAATTTGTAAATATGGATAAAATTTTGGATTTTGTTTTAATCAAACAACGTGTGTGAGTTTTGTTGTCGTATTATATCTTAATCTCTATGAAGATAATTTTCACTTCAATCTTTTACTGTGAAATTATTGGACTGGTATTTATGGTGTAGCTCAGTCAACACTAATGGAATTGATATTGTATCTTTCAGTCTGACACGGTATGAGATATTTGGACTGGTATGTAAGGTGTAGCTCAGTCTGTGCGAATGGAATTGACACTCTTTCTTTCAGTCTGACACTGTCTGAGATTTTTGGACTGGTGTGTAATGTGTGGTTCAGTCTGTACGAATGGAATTGACATTCCAACTTTCAGTCAGACACTAAGATATTTTTGGACTCGTTTGTAATGTGTAGCTTAGTCTACATTAATAGGATTCATACTGTATGTTTCAGTGTGATAATGTATCAGATTTTTGGACAATATATAATGTGTAGCTCAGTCTGCACTAATGGAATTCATACTGTACCTTTCAGTCTGATACTGTGTAATATATTTAGACTGGTTTGTAAGGTGTAGTTCAGTCTACACTAATGGAATTGATTCTGTATATTTCTATTTGTCACTGAATGTGACTTTTGGACTGGTATCTAATGTATACCTCAGTCTGCACTAATGGGATTGATACTGTATCTTCCAGTCTGATACTGTGTGAGATTTCTATACTGGTATGTAACATATCGGTCAGTCTGTACTAATCACATCGATACTATATCTTTCAGAATGATACTGGAACCGATTTTTGGACAGGTATCTCATGTGAACCTCTGTCTGCAGTGAAGGAATTGATACTGTGCCTTTTAGTTTGACACAATGTGATGTTTGGACAGGTAAATAATGTGTACCTCAGTCTGCACTAATGGGATTGATACTGTATCTTCCAGTACGATACTTTATGCGAATTTTGGACTGGTCTATAATGTGTAGCTCAATCTGCACTAATGGAATTGATACTGTATCTGTCAATCTGGCACTGTGATTTTTGGACTGGTATGTGATGTGTTGCTCAGTCTGCACTAATGGAATTGATACTGTATCTTTCAACCTGACACTGAGATTTTTGGACTGGTATGTGATGTGTTGCTCAGTCTGCACTAATGGGGTTGATACTGTGTCTTTCAGTTTTATACTGTATGAGATTTTTGGACTGGTATCTTATGTGTACCTCAGTCTGCAGTAAAGGAATTGAAACTCTACATTTCATTCTGACACTATGAGTTTTTTGGACATTTCTGTGAGTCAAATATGGGTAACATCTGAATTGGTATCAAATTTGTATCTCCGTGCACAATAGTGGCATGAATATTGCATCTTTAAACTCATAATGTGTGAGAGTTGTGGGCTGGTATTTAATTTGAATCTTGGAGTACACTATTGTGATTCATTCTGTACCTATCAATCAGTACCATGTGTCAGTTCTATCTGGTATTTAATTTGTAGCTGAGGCTGAACTAATGTGAGATTGACACAGTGCCTTTCAATCTGATACTGGGTGTGATTTTGGACTGGGAATTATTGATCTGCCGGTCAGCGGTACTGAGTCGTTGTGAAATGGAAATTACGTCTGTCTCTCCTGCTCTGTTTCACTGTTGGATTGGGGTCAGTGTGGGACTGACTATTTCCGCTGTCTGAGATTGTGGGACTGATGACCTGTCTGTGTCTCTGTGCTCTGTGAGTGATAATGTACTTACTGTGTGTGAGAAGGAGCTGGCTGCACTGACTGCTCCTTGTGCCTCGGGTGGAGTAAACATCACACTGATTCTGGGTCCTTCAAGGATTTGACTGTAGGAAGAAAAAGTATCTCTTGTAACTCAAGAACAGGTGAAGTAGAAAATACAAAAGTGATCAATTGAATCTCTCTGTTAATAATCATTGTAATAACCACAAATGAAAACCAGTGATACAAACAGTGTCAGTGTCTGACTCCACTGCAGTACTGCAGCTCTCAGCTTCTGCACACCAGGTGTGTTGGGCTGTTTTACAACAATTTAGTGACATCCAGACACAACCCAACCCCTGCACTGATCCATGAATGGGACTACCCGATGGGGCGGGGACCTTTGAACATATCAGATTTCTGTTTCCCACTCCCTTGGGACGAACCATTCAACTGAAACAAAACAGACGCTGTTTAAAATGTGTCCTTCAAACATCTCACCTGATGCCTGCCATAGATGCTCTTTGTATAACTCCCCATATCCTCACTATCCGGCTCTGTTTACTGTTCAATAACAAACACTAAAGGTTAATGGGCAGGTTTAAAAAATCAGATTTAGTACCTGCCACCAATCACAAACACGCTCACACTGCACATTGTCCGGTTTCAGCAATTTGTTCCGAACTGTTGCAGTTCTGCTTCCGGCCAGTAGATGTCCCCAAACCCCGGGACAGTGAAGTTTGCAGATGAGAGAGGGACAGAACAGAAACTAATTCTTCACATTATATTGCACGAGTGGGATTTAGAAAAACTGGGAACGGAGACGAGCTGCAAGCACATTTTGTTGGACCAAACATTAGTTGTAATGCTGTGTTAAATTCTTGTAATTGATTTAGGAGGTAATTGCTGAACGGCTGTGTAATTGGCCATTGAATTGCAATATCGAAAGCTTTGCGGTGCTGCATTTCGCAAGAGGGAATAAGGAGGCCACATACTGCTTGGAAATTAAGAGCCTAAATGGGGTAGAGGAACAATGTAAACCGTGTCCTGAGAAATCAGAGAGAAATACTGCGCAATGTACAGTGAAATATAATGTGGCAAATTCACAACTATTGAATGAGTGAAATAAAAACGTTATTATGAATAAATTGTCTTCATTTTTCAGGATCAAAAAGTGCAAAAATACGAGAGTAAAAGTTACAGACAGAAACTTTCCTCACATTGCACATTGTCCGGCTTCTCCAACCACGACAGATAATGTGAATTTGTTCCGCTCTTTTACAGTTCTCGCTTACGTCCAGTAGATGCCAGTCTCTGGTACTGGATGTGAGAGTGGGGTTTATTGTGTATCTGTCTGTCTCTGGTACTGTGTGTGAGTTTGGGATTCTTTCTGTATCTGTCAGTCTCTGGGACTGAGTGTGAGCATGGGGTATATTCTGCATCTGTCAGTCTTAGCTACCATATATAAGTGATGGATTCGTTCTCCATCTGTCAGTCTCTGGTGCTTTATGTGAGTGTGGGCATAATTCTATGTCTGTCAGTCTCTGGTACTGTCTGTGTGTGTGGGGGATACATTCTGTATCTGCCATTCTCTGCTACTTCATCTCAGTGAGGGATTCATTCTGTAATTCAGTCTCTGAGACAATGTGCAATTCTGGATTCATTCTCGATTCTAATTTCAGTTTAGAATATCGTATTTGAAACTATATCTTTACAACTTCAAAGTATATACAGTTCTTTGTCGAGTATTTAATTTGTTAATATGGATACACTTTTCGATTTTCTTTAATCAAACAATGTGTGTGAGTTTTGGAGTAGTATTACATTTAATCTCTGAACTCTATTGTGAATGATAATGTACCTTTCAATCTGTTCACGTTGAAATTATGGACTGGTATGTAATGTGTACTTCAGTCTGCAATAATGGGATTAATTCTGTATCTGAGTCTAACACTGCATGAGATTTTTGGACTGGTGAGTAACATATTATTCATTCTGTGCGAATAGAATTGATATTGTATCTTTGAGTCTGATAGGCCAATGAGATTCTTGGACTGTTGTGTAATGTGTGGCTCAGTCTGCACTGATGGAATTGGCAATCTATCTTTCAGTCCAATATTGTATGAGATTGTTGGACTGTTATATAATGTTTAACTCAGACGGTGCTACTAGAATTTCGAGTATATCTTTCAGTCTGATCATTTATTTGATGTTTGGACTCGTGTGTAATATATAGCTCAGTCTGTACCAATGGTATTGACACTGTTTATTTCAGCATACCACGAGTATTTACCAATACATTGAATATGTAGCCAGGTGCACCAATTGAATTGATACTGTATCTTTCAATCTGACCCAATGAGATTTTGGGACTGGGATGGAATGTGAAGCTCAGTTTGAAGTCATGTGACTGTGAGATTCATTCTGTATCTTTCAGTCTCTGGTACTGTTTGTGAGTGAGAGATTTATTCTGTTCCTGGTACTGTATGTGAGTGTGGGATTCATTCTGCATCTGTCAGTCCCTGGTACTGTGCGTGAGTGTGGGATTCATTCTCTATCTATCAGTCTCTGAGACTCTGTGTGAGTGTGGTATTCATTCAGTATCTGTCAGTCTCTGATACTGTGTGTGAGTGTGGGATTCATTCTGTATCTGTCAGTCTCTGGTACTGTGCGTGAGTGTGGGATTCATTCTGTATCTGTCAGTCTCTGGTAATGTGCGTGAGTGTGGGATTCATTCTGTATCTGTCAGTCTCTGATACTGTGTGTGAGTGTGGGATTCATTCAGTATCTGTCAGTCTCTGATATTGTTTGTGAGTTTTGGATTCATTCTGTATCTGTCAGTCTCTGATACTGTGTGTGAGTGTGGGATTCATTCAGTATCTGTCAGTCTCTGATATTGTTTGTGAGTTTTGGATTCATTCTGTATCTGTCAGTCTCTGGTACTGTGTGTGAGTGTGGGATTCATTCTGTATCTGTCAGTCTCTGATACTGTGTGTGAGTGTGGGATTCATCCTGTATCTGTCAGTCTCTGGTACTGTGCATGAGTGTGGGATTCATTCTGTATCTGTCAGTCTCTGGTACTGTGTGTGAGTGTGGGATTCATTCTGTATCTGTCAGTCTCTGATACTGTGTGTGAGTGTGGGATTCATTCTGTATCTGTCAGTCTCTGGTACTGTGCGTGAGTGTGGGATTCATTCTGTATCTGTCAGTCTCTGGTGCTGTGTGTGAGTGTGGGATTCATTCCATATCTGTCAGTCTCTGGTACTGACTGTGAGCATGGGGTATATTCTGCATTTGTCAGTCTCAGAGGTAAGATATATAAGCAATGGATTCATTCTGTATCTGTCAGTCTCTGGTACTGTGCGTGAGTGTGGGATTCATTCTGTATCTGTCAGTCTCAGATACTGTGTGTGAGTGTGGGATTCATTCTGTGTCTGCCATTCTCTGCTACTTTATCTCAGTGTGGGATTCATGCTGTAATTCAGTCTCTGAGACAATATGCAAGTCTGAATTCATTCCATATTCTCATTTCAGTTTGCAGTATCTTATTTGAAACTGTATCTTTAATACTATAAAATATATACTGTTCTTTTTCGAGTATTTAATTTGTAAATAGGGATTACTTTTCGATTTTCTTTAATCAAACTATGTGTGTGAGTTTTGGAGTAGTATTACATCTTAATCTCTGAACTCAATTGTGAATGATAATGTACCTTTCAAAATGTTCACAGTGAAATGACTGGACTGGTCTGTAATGTTTCGTTCAGTCTGCAATAATTGGATTAATTCTCTATCTGAGTCTGACACTGTGTGAGATGTTTGGACTGGTATGTGATATGTAGCTTATCCTGCACTAAAGGAATTGATACTGTATCTATCAGTCTGATACTGTAATAGATTTTTGGACTGGAATGTGATGTGTAGCTCAGTCTTCAATAATGGAAGTGATACTGAATCTTTCATTCTGATACTGTATGAGAGTTTTGGATTGGTGAGCAACATACAGCTCAGTCTGTGTTAATGGATTTGATTTTGTATCTTTAAGTCTGAGACGGTATGAGATTGTTGGACTGCTGTATAATGTGTGGCTCAGTCTGCTCTCTTGGAATCGATTCTGTATCTTTCAGTCTAATATATTATGGGATTTTCAGTCTGGTGTGTAATATACAGCTGAGGGTGAGCTAATAGAATTGAAGTTGTATCTTCCAGTCTGAACATTTATGAGGTATTTCGGCGAGTATGTAATGTATAGCTCAGTCTGTACCAATGGGATTGAGACTGTTTATTTCAGTATAATACTCTATGTGTATTTACCAATATAACTAATATGCAGATCAGTCTGCGCTAATGGAAATTATAATGTATCTTTCAATCTGACTCTGAGATTTTTGGACTGGTACCGAATGTGTAACGAAGTCTGCATTGATGGAATTGAGATGGTAACTTTCAATCAGCAACTGTGAGATTTTTGCTCTGGTATGTAATTTGTAACTCAGCCTGCACTAATGTTGGTGGCTATGAGATTCACTTTGTATCTCTCAGTCTCTGGTACTGCGTGTGAGTGTGGGATTCATGCTGCATCTGTCACTCCCTGGTACTCTATTTGACTGTGGGATTCATTCTGTTTACACATTCTCTTGTACTGTGTGTGGGTGTTGAATTATTTCCATATATGCAGTTTCTCATACTCCATGTTTGGATGGGATTCATTCTGTATCTGTCATTCTCAGGTACTGTGTATGAATGTGGGATTCATTCTGTATCTGTCAGTCTCTGATACTGTATGTGAGTGTGGGATTCATTCTGTATCTGTCAGTCTCTGATACTGTATGTGAGTGTGGGATTCATTCTGTATCTGTCAGTCTCTGGTACTGTGCGTGAGTGTGGGATTCATTCTGTATCTGTCAGTCTCTGGTACTGTGTGTGAGTGTGGGATTCATTCTGTATCTGTCAGTCTCTGATACTGTGTGTGAGTGTGGGATTCATTCTGTATCTGTCAGTCTCTGGTACTGTGCGTGAGTGTGGGATTCATTCTGTATCTGTCAGTCTCTGGTACTGTGTGTGAGTGTGGGATTCATTCTGTATCTGTCAGTCTCTGATACTGGGTGTGAGTGTGGGATTCATTCTATATCTGTCAGTCTCTGATACTGTGTGTGAGTGTGGGATTCATTCTGTATCTGTCAGTCTCTGGTACTGTGCGTGAGTGTGGGATTCATTCTGTATCTGTCAGTCTCTGGTACTGTGCGTGAGTGTGGGATTCATTCTGTATCTGTCAGTCTCTGGTGCTGTGTGTGAGTGTGGGATTCATTCCATATCTGTCAGTCTCTGGTACTGACTGTGAGCATGGGGTATATTCTGCATTTGTCAGTCTCAGAGGTACGATACATAAGCAATGGATTTATTCTGTATCTGTCAGTCTCTGGTGCTGCATGTGAGTGTGGGATTCATTCTGTGTCTGCCATTCTCTGCTACTTTATCTCAGTGTGGGATTCATGCTGTAATTCAGTCTCTGAGACAATATGCAAGTCTGAATTCATTCCATATTCTCATTTCAGTTTGCAGTATCTTATTTGAAACTGTATCTTTAATACTATAAAATATATACTGTTCATTTTCAAGTATTTAATTTGTAAATAGGGATTACTTTTCGATTTTCTTTAATCAAACTATGTGTGTGAGTTTTGGAGTCGTATTACATCTTAATCTCTGAATTCTATTGTGAATGATAATGTACCTTTCAAAATGTTCACAGTGAAATGACTGGACTGGTCTGTAATGTGTCGTTCAGTCTGCAATAATTGGATTAATTCTCTATCTGAGTCTGACACTGTGTGAGATGTTTGGACTGGTATGTGATATGTAGCTTATCCTGCACTAAAGGAATTGATACTGTATCTATCAGTCTGATACTGTAATAGATTTTTGGACTGGAATGTGATGTGCAGCTCAGTCTTCAATAATGGAAGTGATACTGAATCTTTCATTCTGATACTGTATGAGAGTTTTGGATTGGTGAGCAACATACAGCTCAGTCTGTGTTAATGGATTTGATTTTGTATCTTTAAGTCTGAGACGGTATGAGATTGTTGGAATGCTGTATAATGTGTGGCTCAGTCTGCTCTCTTGGAATCGATTCTGTATCTTTCAGTCTAATATTTTATGGGATTTTCAGTCTGGTGTGTAATATACAGCTGAGGGTGAGCTAATAGAATTGAAGTTGTATCTTCCAGTCTGAACATTTATGAGGTATTTCGGCGAGTATGTAATGTATAGCTCAGTCTGTACCAATGGGATTGAGACTGTTTATTTCAGTATAATACTCTATGTGTATTTACCAATATAACTAATATGCAGATCAGTCTGCGCTAATGGAAATTATAATGTATCTTTCAATCTGACTCTGAGATTTTTGGACTGGTACCGAATGTGTAACGAAGTCTGCATTGATGGAATTGAGATGGTAACTTTCAATCAGCAACTGTGAGATTTTTGCTCTGGTATGTAATTTGTAACTCAGCCTGCACTAATGTTGGTGGCTATGAGATTCACTTTGTATCTCTCAGTCTCTGGTACTGCGTGTGAGTGTGGGATTCATGCTGCATCTGTCACTCCCTGGTACTCTATTTGACTGTGGGATTCATTCTGTTTACACATTCTCTTTTACTGTGTGTGGGTGTTGAATTATTTCCATATATGCAGTTTCTCATACTCCATGTTTGGATGGGATTCATTCTGTATCTGTCATTCTCAGGTACTGTGTATGAATGTGGGATTCATTCTGTATCTGTCAGTCTCTGATACTGTATGTGAGTGTGGGATTCATTCTGTATCTGTCAGTCTCTGATACTGTATGTGAGTGTGGGATTCATTCTGTATCTGTCAGTCTCTGATACTGTGTGTGAGTGTGGGATTCATTCTGTATCTGTCAGTCTCTGGTACTGTGTGTGTGTGTGGGATTCATTCTGTATCTGTCAGTCTCTGATACTGGGTGTGAGTGTGGGATTCATTCTGTATCTGTCAGTCTCTGATACTGTGTGTGAGTGTGGGATTCATTCTGTATCTGTCAGTCTCTGGTACTGTGCGTGAGTGTGGGATTCATTCTGTATCTGTCAGTCTCTGGTAATGTGCGTGAGTGTGGGATTCATTCTGTATCTGTCAGTCTCTGATACTGTGTGTGAGTGTGGGATTCATTCAGTATCTGTCAGTCTCTGATATTGTTTGTGAGTTTTGGATTCATTCTGTATCTGTCAGTCTCTGATACTGTGTGTGAGTGTGGGATTCATTCAGTATCTGTCAGTCTCTGATATTGTTTGTGAGTTTTGGATTCATTCTGTATCTGTCAGTCTCTGGTACTGTGTGTGAGTGTGGGATTCATTCTGTATCTGTCAGTCTCTGATACTGTGTGTGAGTGTGGGATTCATTCTGTATCTGTCAGTCTCTGGTACTGTGCATGAGTGTGGGATTCATTCTGTATCTGTCAGTCTCTGGTACTGTGTGTGAGTGTGGGATTCATTCTGTATCTGTCAGTCTCTGATACTGTGTGTGAGTGTGGGATTCATTCTGTATCTGTCAGTCTCTGGTACTGTGCGTGAGTGTGGGATTCATTCTGTATCTGTCAGTCTCTGGTGCTGTGTGTGAGTGTGGGATTCATTCCATATCTGTCAGTCTCTGGTACTGACTGTGAGCATGGGGTATATTCTGCATTTGTCAGTCTCAGAGGTAAGATATATAAGCAATGGATTCATTCTGTATCTGTCAGTCTCTGGTACTGTGCGTGAGTGTGGGATTCATTCTGTATCTGTCAGTCTCAGATACTGTGTGTGAGTGTGGGATTCATTCTGTGTCTGCCATTCTCTGCTACTTTATCTCAGTGTGGGATTCATGCTGTAATTCAGTCTCTGAGACAATATGCAAGTCTGAATTCATTCCATATTCTCATTTCAGTTTGCAGTATCTTATTTGAAACTGTATCTTTAATACTATAAAATATATACTGTTCTTTTTCGAGTATTTAATTTGTAAATAGGGATTACTTTTCGATTTTCTTTAATCAAACTATGTGTGTGAGTTTTGGAGTAGTATTACATCTTAATCTCTGAACTCAATTGTGAATGATAATGTACCTTTCAAAATGTTCACAGTGAAATGACTGGACTGGTCTGTAATGTTTCGTTCAGTCTGCAATAATTGGATTAATTCTCTATCTGAGTCTGACACTGTGTGAGATGTTTGGACTGGTATGTGATATGTAGCTTATCCTGCACTAAAGGAATTGATACTGTATCTATCAGTCTGATACTGTAATAGATTTTTGGACTGGAATGTGATGTGTAGCTCAGTCTTCAATAATGGAAGTGATACTGAATCTTTCATTCTGATACTGTATGAGAGTTTTGGATTGGTGAGCAACATACAGCTCAGTCTGTGTTAATGGATTTGATTTTGTATCTTTAAGTCTGAGACGGTATGAGATTGTTGGACTGCTGTATAATGTGTGGCTCAGTCTGCTCTCTTGGAATCGATTCTGTATCTTTCAGTCTAATATATTATGGGATTTTCAGTCTGGTGTGTAATATACAGCTGAGGGTGAGCTAATAGAATTGAAGTTGTATCTTCCAGTCTGAACATTTATGAGGTATTTCGGCGAGTATGTAATGTATAGCTCAGTCTGTACCAATGGGATTGAGACTGTTTATTTCAGTATAATACTCTATGTGTATTTACCAATATAACTAATATGCAGATCAGTCTGCGCTAATGGAAATTATAATGTATCTTTCAATCTGACTCTGAGATTTTTGGACTGGTACCGAATGTGTAACGAAGTCTGCATTGATGGAATTGAGATGGTAACTTTCAATCAGCAACTGTGAGATTTTTGCTCTGGTATGTAATTTGTAACTCAGCCTGCACTAATGTTGGTGGCTATGAGATTCACTTTGTATCTCTCAGTCTCTGGTACTGCGTGTGAGTGTGGGATTCATGCTGCATCTGTCACTCCCTGGTACTCTATTTGACTGTGGGATTCATTCTGTTTACACATTCTCTTGTACTGTGTGTGGGTGTTGAATTATTTCCATATATGCAGTTTCTCATACTCCATGTTTGGATGGGATTCATTCTGTATCTGTCATTCTCAGGTACTGTGTATGAATGTGGGATTCATTCTGTATCTGTCAGTCTCTGATACTGTATGTGAGTGTGGGATTCATTCTGTATCTGTCAGTCTCTGATACTGTATGAGAGTGTGGGATTCATTCTGTATCTGTCAGTCTCTGATACTGTGTGTGAGTGTGGGATTCATTCTGTATCTGTCAGTCTCTGGTACTGTGCGTGAGTGTGGGATTCATTCTGTATCTGTCAGTCTCTGGTACTGTGTGTGAGTGTGGGATTCATTCTGTATCTGTCAGTCTCTGGTACTGTGCGTGAGTGTGGGATTCATTCTGTATCTGTCAGTCTCTGGTACTGTGTGTGAGTGTGGGATTCATTCTGTATCTGTCAGTCTCTGATACTGGGTGTGAGTGTGGGATTCATTCTGTATCTGTCAGTCTCTGATACTGTGTGTGAGTGTGGGATTCATTCTGTATCTGTCAGTCTCTGGTACTGTGCGTGAGTGTGGGATTCATTCTGTATCTGTCAGTCTCTGGTACTGTGCGTGAGTGTGGGATTCATTCTGTATCTGTCAGTCTCTGGTGCTGTGTGTGAGTGTGGGATTCATTCCATATCTGTCAGTCTCTGGTACTGACTGTGAGCATGGGGTATATTCTGCATTTGTCAGTCTCAGAGGTACGATACATAAGCAATGGATTTATTCTGTATCTGTCAGTCTCTGGTGCTGCATGTGAGTGTGGGATTCATTCTGTGTCTGCCATTCTCTGCTACTTTATCTCAGTGTGGGATTCATGCTGTAATTCAGTCTCTGAGACAATATGCAAGTCTGAATTCATTCCATATTCTCATTTCAGTTTGCAGTATCTTATTTGAAACTGTATCTTTAATACTATAAAATATATACTGTTCATTTTCAAGTATTTAATTTGTAAATAGGGATTACTTTTCGATTTTCTTTAATCAAACTATGTGTGTGAGTTTTGGAGTCGTATTACATCTTAATCTCTGAACTCAATTGTGAATGATAATGTACCTTTCAAAATGTTCACAGTGAAATGACTGGACTGGTCTGTAATGTGTCGTTCAGTCTGCAATAATTGGATTAATTCTCTATCTGAGTCTGACACTGTGTGAGATGTTTGGACTGGTATGTGATATGTAGCTTATCCTGCACTAAAGGAATTGATACTGTATCTATCAGTCTGATACTGTAATAGATTTTTGGACTGGAATGTGATGTGCAGCTCAGTCTTCAATAATGGAAGTGATACTGAATCTTTCATTCTGATACTGTATGAGATTTTTGGATTGGTGAGCAACATACAGCTCAGTCTGTGTTAATGGATTTGATTTTGTATCTTTAAGTCTGAGACGGTATGAGATTGTTGGACTGCTGTATAATGTGTGGCTCAGTCTGCTCTCTTGGAATCGATTCTGTATCTTTCAGTCTAATATTTTATGGGATTTTCAGTCTGGTGTGTAATATACAGCTGAGGGTGAGCTAATAGAATTGAAGTTGTATCTTCCAGTCTGAACATTTATGAGGTATTTGGGTGAGTATGTAATGTATAGCTCAGTCTGTACCAATGGGATTGAGACTGTTTATTTCAGTATAATACTCTATGAGTATTTACCAATATAACTAATATGCAGATCAGTCTGCGCTAATGGAAATTATAATGTATCTTTCAATCTGACTCTGAGATTTTTGGACTGGTACCGAATGTGTAACGAAGCCTGCATTGATGGAATTGAGATGGTAACTTTCAATCAGCAACTGTGAGATTTTTGCTCTGGTATGTAATTTGTAACTCAGCCTGCACTAATGTTGGTGGCTATGAGATTCACTTTGTATCTCTCAGTCTCTGGTACTGCGTGTGAGTGTGGGATTCATGCTGCATCTGTCACTCCCTGGTACTCTATTTGACTGTGGGATTCATTCTGTTTATACATTCTCTCGGACTGTGTGTGGGTGTTGAATTATTTCCATATATGCAGTTTCTCATACTCCATGTTTGGATGGGATTCATTCTGTATCTGTCATTCTCTGATACTGTGCATGAATGTGGGATTCATTCTGTATCTGTCAGACTCTGATACTGTATGTGAGTGTGGGATTCATTCTGTATCTGTCAGTCTGTGATAATGTATGTGAGTGTGGGATTCATTCTGTATCTCTCAGTCTCTGATACTGTGTGTGAGTGTGGGATTCATTCTGTATCTCTCAGTGTCTGACACTGTGTGTGAGTGTGGGATTCATTCTGTATCTGTCAGTCTCTGATACTGTGTGTGAGAGTGGGATTCATTCTGTATCTGTCAGTCTCTGATACTGTGTGTGAGTGTGGGATTCATTCTCTATCTGTCAGTGTCTGGTACTCTGTGTGAGTGTGGGATTCATTCTGCATCTGTCAGTCTCTGGTACTGTATGTGACTGTGGGAATCATTCTGTTACTGTCAGTGTCTGGTACTGTGTGTGAGTGTGGGATTCATTCTGTATCTGTCAGCCTCTGGTACAATATGTGAGTTTGGGATTCATTCTGCATCTGTCAGTCTCTGGTGCTTTGTGTGAGTGTGGGATTCATTCTGTATCTGTCAGTCTCTGGTACTGTGTGTGAGTGTGGGATTTATTCTGTATCATTCAGTCTCTGGTGCTTTGTGTGAGTGTGCATTTCATTCTGTATCTGTCAGTCTCTGGTACTGTGTGTGAGTGTGGGATTCGTTCTGTATCTTTCAGTCTCTGGTACTGTGTGTGAGTGTGGGATTCATTCTGTATCTGTCAGCCTCTGGTACAATATGTGTGTTTGGGATTCATTCTGCATCTGTCAGTCTCTGGTACTGTGAGTGTGGGATTCATTCTATATCTGTCAGTCTCTGATACTGTGTGTGAGTGTGGGATTTATTCTGCATCTGTCAGTCTCTGGTACTGTGTGTGAGTGTGGGATTCATTCTATATCTGTCAGTCTCTGATACTGTGTGTGAGTGTGGGATTCATTCTATATCTGTCAGTCTCTGATGCTGTGTGTGAGTGTGGGATTCATTCTGTATCTTTCAGTCTTTGATACTGTGTGTGAGTGTGGGATTCATTCTGTATCTGTCAGTCTCTGGTACTGTGTGTGAGTGTGGGATTCATTCTGTATCATTCAGTCTCTGGTGCTTTGTGTGAGTGTGCATTTCATTCTGTATCTGTCAGTCTCTGGTACTGTGTGTGAGTGTGGGATTCATTCTGTATCTGTCAGTCTCTGATACTGTGTGTGAGTGTGGGATTCATTCTGTATCTGTCAGTCTCTGATACTGTATGTGAGTGTGGGATTCATTCTGTATCTCTCAGTCTCTGACACTGTGTGTGAGTGTGGAATTCATTCTGTATCTGTCAGTCTGTGATAATGTATGTGAGTGTGGGATTCATTCTGTATCTCTCAGTCTCTGATACTGTGTGTGAGTGTGGGATTCATTCTGTTACTGTCAGTGTCTGGTACTGTGTGTGAGTGTGGGATTCATTCTGTATCTGTCAGCCTCTGGTACAATATGTGAGTTAGGGATTCATTCTGTATCTGTCAGTCTCTGGTGCTTTGTGTGAGTGTGGGATTCATTCTGTATCTGTCAGTCTCTGGTACTGTGTGTGAGTTTGGGAGTCATTCTGTATCATTCAGTCTCTGGTGCTTTGTGTGAGTGTGCATTTCATTCTGTATCTGTCAGTCTCTGACACGATGTGTGAGTGTGGGATTCATTCTGTATCTGTCAGTCTCTGGTGCTGTGTGTGAGTGTGGGATTGATTCTGTATCTGTCAGCCTCTGGTAGAATATGTGTGTTTGGGATTCATTCTGCATCTGTCAGTCTCTGGTACTGTGTGTGAGTGTGGGATTCATTCTGTATCTGTCAGTCGCTGGTACTGTATGTGAGTGTGGGATTCATTCTGCATCTGTCAGTCTCTGGTACTGTGTGTGAGTGTGGGATTCATTCTGCATCTGTCAGACTCTGGTGCATTGTGTGAGTGTGGGATTCATTCTGTATCTGTCAGTCGCTGGTACTGTATGTGAGTGTGGGATTCATTCTGTATCTGTCAGTCTCTGGTACTGTGTGTGAGTGTGGGATTCATTCTGCATCTGTCAGACTCTGGTGCATTGTGTGAGTGTGCGATTCATTCTGTATCTGTCAGTCTCTGATAATGTATGTGAGTGTGGGATTCATTCTGTATCTGTCAGTCTCTGGTGCTGTGTTTGAGTGTGGGATTCATTCTCTATCTGTCAGTCTCTGATACTGTGTGTGATTGTGGGATTCATTCTGTATCTGTCAGTCTCTGGTACTGTGTGTGAGTGTGGGATTCATTCTGTATCTGTCAGTCTCTGATACTGTGTATGAGTGTGGGATTCATTCTGTATCTCTCAGTCTCTGACACTGTGTGTGAGTTTGGGAGTCATTCTGTATCTGTCAGTCTCTGATACTGTATGTGAGTGTGGGATTCATTCTGTATCTGTCAGCCTCTGGTAGAATGTGTGTGTTTGGGATTCATTCTGCATCTGTCAGTCTCTGGTACTGTGTGTGAGTGTGGGATTCATTCTATATCTGTCAGTCTCTGATACTGTGTCTGAGTGTGGGATTCATTCTGTATCTGTCAGTCTCTGGTGCTTTGTGTGAGTGTGGGATTCATTCTGTATCTGTCAGTCTCTGGTACTGTGTGTGAGTGTGGGATTCATTCTGTATCTGTCAGCCTCTGGTACAATATGTGTGTTTGGGATTCATTCTGCATCTGTCAGTCTCTGGTACTGTGTGTGAGTGTGGGATTCATTCTATATCTGTCAGTCTCTGATACTGTGTGTGAGTGTGGGATTCATTCTGCATCTGTCAGTCTCTGGTACTGTGTGTGAGTGTGGGATTCATTCTATATCTGTCAGTCGCTGGTACTGTGTGTGAGTGTTGGTTTCATTCTGTATCTGTCAGTCTCTGGTACAATATGTGTGTTTGGGATTCATTCTGTATCTGTCAGTCTCTGGTACTGTGTGTGAGTGTGGGATTCGTTCTGTATCTTTCAGTCTCTGGTACTGTGTGTGAGTGTGGGATTCATTCTGTATCTGTCAGCCTCTAGTACAATATGTGTGTTTGGGATTCATTCTGCATCTGTCAGTCTCTGGTACTGTGTGTGAGTGTGGGATTCATTCTGTATCTGTCAGTCTCTGATACTGTCTGTGAGTGTGGGATTCATTCTGTATCTGTCAGTCTCTGATACTGTGTGTGAGTTTGGGATTCATTCAGTATCTGTCAGTCTTTGATACTGTGTGTGAGTGTGGGATTCATTCTGTATCTGTCAGTCTCTGGTACTGTGTGTGAGTGTGGGATTCATTCTGTATCTGTCAGTCTTTGATACTGTGTGTGAGTGTGGGATTCATTCTGTATCTGTCAGTCTCTGGTACCATGTGTGAGTGTGGGATTCATTCTATATCTGTCAGTCTCTGGTAATGTGTGTGAGTGTGGGATTCATTCTGTCTCTGTCAGTCTCTGGTACTGTGTGTGAGTGTGGGATTCATTCTGTATCTGTCAGTCTCTGATACTGTATGTGAGTGCAGGATTCAATCTGTTTCTGTCGGTCTCTGGTACTGTGTGTGAGTGTGGGATTCATTCTGTATCATTCAGTCTCTGATGCTTTGTGTGAGTGTGGGATTCATTCTGTATCTGTCAGTCTTTGATACTGTGTGTGAGTGTGGGATTCATTCTGTATCTGTCAGTCTTTGATACTGTGTGTGAGTGTGGGATTCATTCTGTATCTGTCAGTCTCTGGTACTGTGTGTGAGTGTGGGATTCATTCTGTATCATTCAGTCTCTGGTGCTTTGTGTGAGTGTGCATTTCATTCTGGATCTGTCAGTCTCTGGTACTGTGTGTGAGTGTGGGATTCATTCTGTGTCTGTCAGTCTCTGGTACCATGTGTGAGTGTGGGTTTCATTCTATATCTGTCAGTCTCTGGTAATGTGTGTGAATGTGGGATTCATTATGTGTCTGTCAGTCTCTGGTACCATGTGTGAGTGTGGGATTCATTCTGTATCTGTCAGCCTCTGGTACCATGTGTGAGTGTGGGATTCATTCTATATCTGTCAGTCTCTGGTAATGTGTGTGAGTGTGGGATTCATTCTGTGTCTGTCAGTCTCTGGTACTGTGTGTGAGTGTGGGATTCATTCTGTATCTGTCAGTCTCTGATACTGTATGTGAGTGCAGGATTCAATCTGTATCTGTCGGTCTCTGGTACTGTGTGTGATTGTGGGATTCATTCTGTATCTATCAGTCTCTGATACTGTATGTGAGTTTAGGATTCAATCTGTATCTGTCAGTCTCTGGTACTGTGTGTGAGTGTGGGATTCATTCTGTGTCATTCAGTCTCTGGTGCTTTGTGTGAGTGTGCATTTCATTCTGTATCTGTCAGTCTCTGACACTATGTGTGAGTGTGGGATTCATTCTGTATCTGTCAGTCTCTGGTACTGTGTGTGAGTTTAGGATTCGTTCTGTATCTGTCAGCCTCTGGTACTGTGTGTGAGTGTGGGATTCATTCTATATCTGTCAGTCTCAGATACTGGGTCTGAGTGTGGGATTCATTCTGTATCTGTCAGTCTCTCATACTGTCTGTGAGTGTGGGATTCATTCTGTATCTGTCAGTCTCTGATACTGTGTGTGAGTGTGGGATTCATTCTATATCTGTCAGTCTCAGATACTGTGTCTGAGTGTGGGATTCATTCTGTATCTGTCAGTCTCTGATACTGTCTGTGAGAGTGGGATTCATTCTGCATCTGTCAGTCTTTGATACTGTGTGTGAGTGTGGGATTCATTCTGTATCTGTCAGTCTTTGATACTGTGTGTGAGTGTGGGATTCATTCTGTATCTGTCAGTCTCTGATACTGTGTGTGAGTGTGGGATTCATTCTATATCTGTCAGTCTCAGATACTGTGTCTGAGTGTGGGATTCATTCTGTATCTGTCAGTCTCTGATACTGTCTGTGAGAGTGGGATTCATTCTGTATCTGTCAGTCTTTGATACTGTGTGTGAGTGTGGGATTCATTCTGTATCTGTCAGTCTCTGGTACTGTGTGTGAGTGTGGGATTCATTCTGTATCTGTCAGTCGCTGGTACTGTGTGTGAGTGTGGGATTCATTCTGTATCTGTCAGTCTCTGGTACTGTGTGTGAGTGTGGGATTCATTCTGCATCTGACAGTCTCTGGTGCATTGTGTGAGTGTGGGATTCATTCTGTATCTGTCAGTCTCTGATAATGTATGTGAGTGTGGGATTCATTCTGTATCTGTCAGTCACTGATACTGTGTGTGAGTGTGGGATTCATTCTGTATCTGTCTGTCTCTGGTGCTGTGTTTGAGTGTGGAATTCATTCTCTATCAGTCAGTCTCTGATACTGTGTGTGATTGTGGGATTCATTCTGTATCTGTCAGTCTCTGATACTGTGTGTGAGAGTGGGATTCCATCTGTATCTGTCAGTCTCTGATACTGTGTGTGAGAGTGGGATTCATTCTGTATCTGTCAGTCTCTGGTACAATATGTGAGTTTGTGATTCATTCTGTATCTGTCAGTCTCTGGTACTGTGTGTGAGTGTGGGATTCATTCTGTGTCTGTCAGTCGCTGGTACTGTGTGTGAGTGTTGGCTTCATTCTGTATCTGTCAGTCTCTGGTACAATATGTGTGTTTGGGATTCATTCTGTATCTGTCAGTCTCTGGTACTGTGTGTGAGTGTGGGATTCGTTCTGTATCTTTCAGTCTCTGGTCCTGTGTGTGAGTGTGGGATTCATTCTGTATCTGTCAGTCTCTGATACTGTATGTGAGTGCAGGATTCAATCTGTATCTGTCGGTCTCTGGTACTGTGTGTGATTGTGGGATTCATTCTGTATCTGTCAGCCTCTGATAGAATATGTGTGTTTGGGATTCATTCTGCATCTGTCAGTCTCTGATACTGTCTGTGAGTGTAGGAGTCGTTCTGTATCTGTCAGCCTCTGGGACAATATGTGAGTTCGGGATTCATTCTGTATCCATCAGTCTCTGGTACTTTGTGTGAGTGTGGGATTCATTCTGTATCTGTCAGTCTCTGGTAATGTGTGTGAGTGTGGGATTCATTCTGTATCTGTCAGCCTCTGGTACTGTGTGTGAGTGTGGGATTCATTCTGTATCTGTCAGTCTCTGATACTGTATGTGAGTGTGGGATTCATTCTGTATCTGTCAGTCTCTGGTACTATGTGTGAGTGTGGGATTCATTCTGTATCTGTCAGTCTCTGATACTGTATGTGAGTGTAGGATTCAATCTGTATCTGTCGGTCTCTGGTACTGTGTGTGAGTGTGGGATTCATTCTGTATCTGACAGTCTCTGATACTGTATGTGAGTGTGGGATTCATTCTGTATCTGTCAGTCTCTGAGATTCGATGTGAGTGTGGGATTCATTCTATATCTGTCAGTCTCTGGTAATGTGTGTGAGTGTGGGATTCATTCTGTATCTGTCAGTCTCTGGTACAATGTGTGAGTGTGGGATTCATTGTGTATCTGTCAGTCTCTGATACTGTGTGTGAGTGTGGGATTCATTCTGTATCTGTCAGCCTCTGGTACAATGTGTGAGTGTGGGATTCATTCTTTATCTGTCAGTCTCTGGTAATGTGTGTGAGTGTGGGATTCATTGTGTATCTGTCAGTCTCTGATACTGTATGTGAGTGTGGGATTCATTCTGTATCTGTCAGTCTCTGGTACTGTGTGTGATTGTGGGATCCATTCTGTATCTGTCAGCCTCTGGGACAATATGTGAGTTCGGGATTCATTCTGTATCCATCAGTCTCTGGTACTTTGTGTGAGTGTGGGATTCATTCTGTATCTGTCAGCCTCTGGTCCTGTGTGTGAGTGTGGGATTCATTCTGTATCTGTCAGTCTCTGATACTGTATGTGAGTGTGGGATTCATTCGGTATCTGTCAGTCTCTGGTACTATGTGTGAGTGTGGGATTCATTCTGTATCTGTCAGTCTCTGGTAATGTGTGTGAGTGTGGGATTCATTCTGTATCTTTCAGTCTCTGGTGCTGTGTGTGAGTGTGGGATTCATTCTGTATCTGTCAGTCTCTGATACTGTACGTGAGTGTAGGATTCAATCTGTATCTGTCGGTCTCTGGTACTGTGTGTGATTGTGGGATTCATTCTGTATCTGTCAGTCTCTGATACTGTATGTGAGTGTAGGATTCAATCTGTATCTGTCGGTCTCTGGTACTGTGTGTGAGTGTGGGATTCATTCTGTATCTGTCAGTCTCTGATACTGTATGTGAGTGTGGGATTCATTCTGTGCCTGTCAGTCTCTGGTACTATGTGTGAGTGTGGGATTCATTCTGTATCTGTCAGTCTCTGATACAGTATGTGAGTGTCTGATTCATTCTGTACCTGTCAGTCTCTGATACTGTATGTGAGTGTGAGATTCATTCTGTATCTGTCAGTCTCTGGTACTGTGTGTGAGTGTGAGATTCATTCTGTATCTGTCAGACCCTGGTACTGTGCGTGAATGAGATTCATTCTGTTCCTTTTACTGTGTGTGCGTGTCGGATTCATTCCATATCTGTCAGTCTCTGGTACTGACTGTGAGCATGGGGTATATTCTGCATTTGTCAGTCTCAGAGGTACGATATATCAGCAATGGATTTATTCTGTATCTGTCAGTCTCTGGTGCTATCTGTGAGTGTGGGATTCATTCTGTGTCTGCCATTCTCTGCTTCTTTATCTCAGTGTGGGATTCATGCTGTAATTCAGTCTCTGGGACAATGTGCAAGTCTGAATTCATTCCATATTCTTATTTCAGTTTGCAGTATCTTATTTGAAACTGTATCTTTCATACTTTAAAATATATACTGTTTTTTTCGAGTATTTAATTTGTAAACAGGGTTTACTTTTCGATTTTCTTTAATCAAACTCTGTGTGTGAGTTTTGGAGTCGTATTACATCTTAATCTCTGAACTCTATTGTGAATGATAATGTACCTTTCAAAATGTTCACAGTGAAATGACTGGACTGGTCTGTAATGTGTCGTTCAGTCTGCAATAATTGGATTAATTCTCTATCTGAGTCTGACACTGTGTGAGATGTTTGGACTGGTATGTGATATGTAGCTCAGTCTTCAATAATGGAAGTGATACTGAATCTTTCATTCTGATTCTGTATGAGATTTTTGGACTGCTATATAATGTGTGGCTCAGTCTGCTCTCTTGGAATCGATTCTGTATCTTTCAGTCTAATATTTTGTGGGATTTTCAGTCTGGTGTGTAATATACAGCTGAGGGTGAGCTAATAGAATTGAAGTTGTATCTTCCAGTCTGAACATTTATGAGGTATTTGGGCGAGTATGTAATGTATAGCTCAGTCTGTACCAATGGGATTGAGACTGTTTATTTCAGTATAATACTCTATGTGTATTTACCAATGTAACTAATATGCAGATCAGTCTGCGCTAATGGAAATGATAATGTATCTTTCAATCTGACTCTGTGAGATTTTTGGACTGGTACCGAATGTGTAACTAAGCCTGCATTGATGGAATTGAGATGGTAACTTTCAATCAGCAACTGTGAGATTTTTGCTCTGGTATGCAATTTGTAACTCAGCCTGCACTAATGCAGGTGGCTATGAGATTCACTTTGTATCTCTCAGTCTCTGGTACTGCGTGCGAGTGTGGGATTCATGCTGCATCTGTCACTCCCTGGTACTCTATTTGACTGTGGGATTCATTCTGTTTATACATTCTCTCGTACTGTGTGTTGGTGTTGAATTATTTCCAGATATGCAGTTTCTCCTACTCCATGTTTGGATGGGATTCATTCTGTATCTGTCAGTGTCTGGTACTGTATGTGAGTGTGGGATTCATTCTGCATCTGTCAGTCTCTGGTCCTGTGTGTGAGTGTGGGATTCATTCTGTATCTGTCAGTGTCTGGTACTGTGTGTGAGTGTGGGATTCATTCTGTATCTGTCAGTCTCTGATACTGTGTGTGAGTGTGGGATTCATTCTGTATCTGTCAGTCTCTGGAACTATGTATGAATGTGGGATTTATTCTATATCTGTCAGTCTCTGATACTGTTTGTGAGTGTGGGATTCATTCTGTATCTGTGAGCCTCTGGTACAATATGTGAGTTTGGGATTCATTCTATATCTGTCAGTCTCTGATACTGTTTGTGAGTGTGGGATTCATTCTATATCTGTCAGTCTCTGATACTGTGTGTGACTGTCGGATTCATTTTGTATCTTTCAGTCTCTGATACTGTGGGTGAGTGTGGGATTCATTCTGTATCTGTCAGTCTCTGGTACTGTGTGTGAGTTTGGGATTCATTTAGTATCTGTCAGTCTCTGATCCTGTCTGTGAGTGTAGGATTCATTCTGTATCTGTCAGTCTCTGATACTGTGTGTGAGAGTGGGATTCATTCTGTGTCTGTCAGTCTCTGATAATGTATGTGAGTGTGGGATTCATTCTGTATCTGTCAGTCTCTGATACTATGTGTGAGTGTGGGATTCATTCTGTATCTCTCAGTCTCTGATACTATGTGTGAGTGTGGGATTCATTCTGTATCTATCAGTCTCTGGTGCTGTATGTGAGTGTTGGATTCAATCTGTATCTGTCAGTCTCTGGTGCTTTGTGTGAGTGTGGGATTCATTCTGTATCTGTCAGTCTCTGGAATGTATGTGAGTGTGGGATTCATTCTGTGTCTGTGTGTCTCCGTACTGTATCTGTGTGTGAGATTCATTCTGTATCTTGTTTAACTTTTCTCTCAGATTACATTATCGCGTTCAATATTGTCGCTTTAATACCTTAATATTGAAATAGTTTTGCTCATTATTTAATTAGTAAATATGGATAAACTTTAGGATTTGATGCTGGAGGTTTTAATCAGATAATTTGTGTGCTTTTTGTACTCCTCGTAAATCTGTATCTCTGTGACTAACATTGTGAATAATAATTTATCTTTCATACTGATATGGTGACATTTTTGAATTGGTATTTAATGTGTAGATCAGGCTGCACTAAACGAATTGATACTGCATCTTTAAATTTTATTTGATAAGATTTTTGGACTCATATGTAATGTGTTTTTCAGTCTGTGCTAATAGAATTGATGCTGTATATTTAAATCTCACACCATGAGTATGTTATAAACTGGTATCGAATCTGTTTCTCAGGTTACACTGTCACAGCATTTCTCAATCTGATACTGTACATGAGTTTTAGACTTGCAATTTGTATCTCATGATACGCTCTTCGGATGGATACTCACGTGTTTTGTCAGAGTTCTGGGATTGTTTTCAATTTGAATCTCGGGGTATCTGGTATTTAATCCATGGCTAATGTTGCCCTTTTGTGAAATGGACGACCTGAAAGCGTGACTTTGGACTGGGATTTTTGTATCTTCCTGTCAGCAGGACTGAGTTCGGGGGAAATGGAAACAGCGTCTGCCTCACCTGCTCTGTGTGACTGTTGGATTGAAAATGTGTCTCTGGAACCTGGGATCAGTGTGGGACTGACTGCTTCTGCTCTCTGAAACTGTGGAACTGATGACCTGTCTGTATCTCTGTGCTCTGTGAATGATAATATACCTACTGTGTGTGAGAAGGAGCTGGCTGCACTGTTCCTTTGCCTCGGGTGCAGGAAACTTCACATTCATTCCAGATCCTTCAAGGGTTTGCCTGTAGAAAGAGACATATTTATTGCAACTCAAGAACAGGTGAGGTAGAAAATACAAAAGTGATCAGTTTAATATCTCTGTTAATAATTATTTTGAACATCCACAAATGAAAACCAGTGATACAAAGAGTGTCAGTGTCTGACTCCACTGCAGTACTGCAGCACTCAGCTTCTGTTCAGCAGGTGTGTTGGGCGATTTTAAAACAATTTAGTGACATCCAGACACAACCCAACCCCTGCACTGATCCATGAATGGGACTACCCGATGGGGAGGGGCCTTTGTACCGGTCAGGTTTCTAATCCCCTCTCCCATGGGACTAACCGTTCAACTGAAACCAAACAGCCACTGTTTAAAATGTGTCCTTCACACTTCTCACCTGGTGCCTGCAATTGATGCTCTTTGTTTCACTCCCCACATCCTGACTGTCCGGCTCTGTTTCCACTGTTCACTGTCCAATAACAATAAACAGGGTGAGACTGGAACTAAACCAGGAACATTCCCCACTGGTTTGGGGAGAGAAAGCAGCAATGGTTTTAAATATCAGGATCTTCCCATTCTGTCTCCCACACCCCGGACACACCCTGGACACACACAGCCCGAGAATGCCCTCTCCCTTCCCCCTCTCACTCCATGTTCCGGGACCAGTTCCTGATCCACTCCGCCTCTTACAAACAGCCCCCGGACTCCCCCTGACCTTCCCCCGGACTCAATGCCGATCTCTGAGCCCATCTGCGGACACGGTCCCGAAGCGATGAGCTGCTGTAACGAGGCTGCTCTTTGCTCCCTTCCCCCGGGGGCCGTGATCTCTCCATTCCCGGCTGTTTTTAACCATCTTCTTCCGCTCACTGAGGGAATGTCGCCCACAGGCCGAGCTGGGGGAGGGGAGCGCGCATGCGCTCTTCTGCTCACCAGCAAGCAGCGCTGGGGGCGGGGCTGAATCACGCATGCGCAGATATCTCTTTTTTTTCCCAATACAAAAATCGATGGAAACTTTCCCCAATTGGAATTTTTCAGAGTCTGAGCAAAGGAAGTGGGGGAAAGGTCAGAGGGAATGGGGTCCACAGGCAGTGCAGGAACAGGCAGCAGAATGGGAAACAGATGGGATTCCACCAGTGCCGAACGCTGGAATCCAGACTGACTTTACAATCTCCAACTGTTAAACTGGATGTTTCCATCCCTGCTGTTCCTCTCGGTATATTTTGATGGTAAAGGGTCTATCAGAGATAAAGTGGGCGGCTGTGGAATGAGCCAATGGGTTCTGTTCATTCTTGTACTCTTCACTGATAAAACTGACGTTTGAGCAAGAAACTGAAGGGAGGATTTCTCAAACCAATCATGCAGAAACATTCGAGGAAAGAGTGAGGCGGTGTGTTTGCTGGGACCATGTAGGATTAATATCTGACGGCAACAGTCCCAGATTAACTTAATCAGAGTGAAACGCGCGGTTAAAGAGTTTAGTACCGAACGACCATGAGCTGCAAAATCAAACATAGTGCAACAGGCAAAAGAGGATTAAATGTGACCCATTGTTTTTGTCACTCTCTGCACTGTCCCTGACTGTGGGATTAATAATGTGTCTGCATCTGGTACAAGATCAATGAGAGATGAGATTGCATCTTCTGTCTCTCCAATGGGATCTTTCTGGAAAGAACGGGACTTTGCATGTCAGTCTTCAATTGGTACCGTGGCACTGTGTCTCCGCGCTGTCTCTCAACGTGTCTGTCGCCCTCTCTCTCTCTCTCTGGTGCTGTATCTGAGGGCTGGATACTACAACAGAGCGTGATATGAACACACTGATAGGACGTGTAAGACTGACAGTCTCTCTCTCTCTAGTACGGACATGAAGGTGGGATACTGTCTGATATTAAACCGAAAGAAAGAGATGTCCGGGCCGGGCCTCACTGCAACTGGGGATGTCTTCGGCTCCAGTCCCAGGTCATAATCTTTTCACAGATACGGGGTGAGAGTCTCTGTCAGAGCGGAACACTGGTGGAGAAACTCCGCGTCATAACTCAAACCCGAACACATGAGATTCTCCAAATGTTTGTAAGGTGTTTGTGAACAGCTGAACCCGTCTGGGAGGGGATGTGTGGGGAGATAGAACAGGGAAACAGACTGTAATGGAGGAGCCGAGTTGACTTGTTATTGAATGGACTGTATTCAGGCAGGAATCTTACTGACTTTTCATTGTAACGGGGTTTATTTGAAAGCTCCGCGTTTCTGGGAATCTTTGAATATGAAGCCCGAGTCTGTAAGGGTTTGTGCGGAGCGCTGTGTTTCGGTTCTATTATCGTTAGAAATCGGTGGTCGGAGCGAACTGGAGGTGGAGCTGGAAGATCAGAGTCTGCCATCTGTCCTGTCTGTCACTCTGTCTCCTTCCCTCCCGCTTTCTCTGTTTAATCCCCCATATGGAACCAAAGCGGGTAGGTGGACTCGAAACACGGTTTACTAGTCAACAAGGCGAAAGGCGAGTAACATTTCTGATCTCCTGGGCACCAGGCCGTTCACTGTTACTTGTTTCTGTACAGAGTTACATTTTAGTGATTCCCCAGTGAGTTTGATGCGTTATGTAAATAATCCAACAAAATAGAACAGAAACGGAGCGAAGCGCTGAATGCCGCAGATGTAGAAAGGTTAGTCGAGCTGTTCTGGTGATGCTTTACGAGCCCAGCATGACAAGTAGTTTAAATAAATACAAGAAATCTGGTGATGTGTGGACTGGGGTCCAAAAGTTACCGTTCAAATTACCGGCATGTGGTCGGTGCCCCGACTCCAGTCCCATTAATACCTCATCTCGCCTACAACGAGAATAAAGCAGCACCAGTACCAGGATATCAGCGTCTCCGTCCAGCCAGGAACCAGCCCTTTTTACAGATACAGTCGGTGGCTGCTCTGAAAAGAGCCTTTACATCGAGTTACATCGCAACTGCAGCACAGAAACAGGCCATTCGGCCCAACTGGTCGATGCCGGTGTTTATGCTCCACACGAGGCTCCTCCCTCCCTAATTTATCTAACCCTATCAGAATACTCTTCGATTCCTTTCTCCATCATGTGTTCATCTAGCTTCCCCTTAAATGCACCTGTGCTATTCGTCTGAACTCTTCCTTGCGTTGGTGTTTTCCACATTCTTACCACTCTCTGGGTAAAGCACTTTCTCCTGAATTCCCTATTGGATTTATTCGCGACTATTTTCTATTTTATAATTATTATCTTTAGTTTTGGACTCCGACTAGTGGAAACATTTTCTCTCTGTCTACCCTATGAAACCCCACTGTAAGACCTCGATCAGAACACCCCTCAGCCTTCTCTTTTCTAGTGAAAACACCCCCAGTCTGTTCAGCATTTCCTCGTCAGAATATTCTTTTATTTCTCGTATCATGAGAATCTTTTTGCACCTTCTAAGTCCTTTCTATAATTGGAGACCAGAACTGTGCAAATTACTCCAAGTTTGGTCCAACCAAGGTCCCTTACAAGTTCAACAAAACTTATTTGCTTTTCAATTCTATCTGTCTAGAAATGAATCCTAGTGTTTGATTTGCCTTTTTATGACTAGCATCGCTACTTTCAGTAATTTGTTCATCTACACCGCGAGATCCATTTGCTCCTCTATCCCGATTAGACTCTTATTATCCAATTGGTATGTGATCTACTTATTCTTCATTCTGCAAGTTTATTAATGTCCTCTTACATTTTGACACATTCTTCCTTTGTATTAACTACATCCCCCAATTTGGTTTCGTCCACAAACTTAGAAATTGTACTTCCGATTCTCGAGTCCCGAATTGTTAATGTAAATTGTGAACAACAGTGGCCCCAACACCGATCCCCGTGGAACTCCACTTCCCACCTTTTTGCCAATCTGAGTAACTACCCTTAACCTCTATTCTTGGTTTTCTGTTTTGTTGCCAGCTTGCAAACCATTCTGCCATCTGTCCCCTGACTCCACCTGCTCTGAACTTAGCCACGAGTCAACAATGCGGTGCCTTATCGAAGGCCTTCGGAAAATCCAAATATATTGTATCAACTACACGAACCTTGCTCTCCATGGGTCTCTCAGAGTGTTTACATTGCCCGCTCACCCTCACTGATATTCCATCTTTCAACTGCTGTAATATTGTCCTTTTGCAATATTGCTACTCCTCTTCCTTTTCCTACTTCTCTGTCCTTTCTAAAGATCATATGGACTTGAATATTAAGCTGCCATTCGTGTCCAGCTGGTAGTTGGGTCTCCGTAATGATTTAATGTAATTATTTAACTTTACCCAGTGGCTGATGTGAGCTGCTGGAAAATGTGCGTGCAGCTGGTCAAGTATTGCAGGTATCGAGGATCTCTTCAGTCCGATATCAGGTGAACAATTACTGGCTGTTGTGTAATTTCCATTGATTGGGGCTTGGCGTCATCTACTGGGCGGAAACGGGAACTGCAACAGAGCGAGAAAGGATCCGTCAGAAACCAGTTTAAATGAGGAACAGAATCCAACAGCCGAGAGTGTGTGTTCAGGGTCTGATGTTTAGGAACTATTTAATTGTTGTTGCTAGTTAGCGATGGTGGTATAGTGGTGAGCATAGCTGCCTTTTAAGCAGTTGACCCGGGTTCTGATTCCCAGCCATCGCAATTCAGTGTTTGTATTAATTTGCTTGCTTCAGAAACTCAAAGTTTACAAACGAATGCGTTGCAATTCAGCTGGGTATTGTTTCCAAAACATAAACAGGTGTAATTAGAATAAATTGTTTTCAACGTTCATTTCTTTTACCCGTAGAAGGAATGGACGAAAAACATACTGGAAATAGTGAGCTACCGAGTGTCTAACGAGAGTGACGAAGGCAAATGATATGTTAGTCTTTATTGCAAGGGCGTTGGAATATAAGAGTAAGGAGGTCTTGCTGCTATCAGGAGATATTGTGTAAAATTGGCCTATATTCGCTGGAGTTTAGAAGAAAGAGAGGTGATCGCATTGAAACATATACATTTCTTAGACGGCTTGACAGGGTAGATACTGAGAGGCTGATTCCCCTGGCTGGAGAGTCAAGAACTAGAGGTCATAGTCTCAAGATAAGGGGTCGGCCATTTAGGATCGGCATGAGGAAAAAATTATTCACTCAAAGGACTCTGAATCTTTGGAATTCTCTCCCCCAGAGGCCTGTGAATGCTCAATCGTTCAATATATTCAAAGCTGAGATCGATAGATTTTTGGAATCCAGGGGAATCAAGGGATATGGGGATCGGGCGGGAAAGTGGAGTTGAGGTCCAAGATCCCCCAAGATCTGATTGAATGGCGGAGCCGGCTCGAGGGGCCGTATGGCCTACTCCTGCTCCAATTTCTTATGCTCTTATGTAGAGAGCCTTATATCCAAGTGTGCTGACGACAAGAAGTTAGGTGGCACAGTAAGCATTATAGATGGGAGCAGAAAGTTGCAAAGGGACATTGATAGATTAAGTGAGTGGGCAAGACAGTGGCAGATGGAGTTCAACGTGGGAAAGTGTGAGGTCATCCACTTTGGACCTGAAAAAGATAGATCAGAGTATTTTCTAAATGGCAAGAAGCAAGGAACTGTGGGGGAGGAGAGAGATTTAGGGGTCCACCAAAAATATAAGGTGAAATTTTGATCTTTATCTCAAGGGAACTGGAATAAAAAGGAGTGGAAGTTATGTCACAGTTATACAGAGCTCTGGTTAGACCTCATTTCGAGAACTGTGTTCAGTTCTGGGCACCGCACTCTATTATGGTTTGGACTGAGAAGGGGTTTTTCTCTTTGGGATTCTCTGCAATGGGAGGGAATAGGAAAGGGTTTGGTCTGTTCGGATTTTTTTCCAGTGGCAGTGAATGAGAAGGGGTTCTGTCCATTGGGATTCTATGCAATGGGACAAAATAGGAAAGGGTTTAGTCTGTTCGGATTTTTTTCCAGTGGCAGTGAATGAGAAGGGGTTTGGTCCATTGGGATTCCTTCTGCGTGCTCTTGCATTGATACGGAGACCTGCATGTTGCCAAATTGCTTTGTGTTTAACTTTATGCCCCCTCGTTTGAACCCTAAAAAGAAAAGCATAAATGTACTGGAACATGGAAAGGAAATTCGTCAGATATCAGGTTATCAGCGGAGCTTATAGGGCAGGTTACTGCTCGCCAGAGAATGCTGAGCCCGATTGGCAATATCAGCTCACTGCCATGAAATGGGTACGGTCACAAACCCAAGAAAATCAAATGAAGCATAACTGGACATCAAATAAGAAAAGGGCAAACATTTATTTCATAACGAGATGAAATGTCACAGGCAGTTTTATAGTCAGAACTTGTGATTGCGTGACATTGATTGGTTGAATGTTGGACTGAAGTTCACATTCACGTTTTTATTCGGTAATTCCCGTTGGGCAGATAACAGGCAGTCATTTCGTTCTGTGGAGCGATGATCTTGTTCCGGTGGAATGGTCAATCTGTTAGGTTTAGTGTTTCCGAGCATCAACCAGGACGCGCTCTTCCTCAACGCCAAAGCCACGGTGAGTGGTGCTGGTCTGGGCCCAGTATCACGGGGAAAGAAGTCAGGGGCGGCTTAATCACCAAACCTTAATTCCCAAAAATTGATAATTTTGTAATAAAAAAATAAGTTCAAAAACACAGTTATCAAATCCATTTACATCCGAAAATGACAAAAGCATGTGCAAATACGTCATCTGCAACAGAAAGTTCAAGTAATGAGGGACATACTTCTGTCATGTCGCCCTGGTCTGAACCGTCCACTAAGAAGAAAACCAAATCGGAGACGAGGCAGTATAGTGAGGCTTTTTTGAAATGTGTTTTCATCAATTGTACAAATGCAAACCATGATCCAAAGCCCCAGTGTGTTATTTGTAGCGAGGTGCTTGTAAACAAGAGTTTAAAACCGTCAAAATTAAGAAGACATTTAGAAACAAAACATGGGGATCTCGTTGATCACCCGCTTGAATCTTTTCAAAGGAAGCAACGGGGATTAAAGTTATCAGCACCAGTTCTTAATCGGTCAACTGCTCTGAATGATAAGGCACAACTGGCGTCATATTTGGTCGCAAACCGTGTGGGAAAAGAGAAAATGGCCCTTACAGTTGCCGAAAAACTTATTCTTCCAGCATCTCTGGATATGGTGCGGAAATCTTCGACGAGAAGCCTGCTGAAAAATTGAGAAGCGTTCCTCTCAGTGATAGCACAATGTCTCGGCGAATATGTTCTATTGCTGAGGATTTAGAAGCCAAGATTATTACTCGGTTACAGTCAGCCGGGGATTTTACTATCCAACTTGAACGAGAGTGCTGATATTTCAAATTGTGTAATACTGTTAGTTTATGTGAGATATGTCGGGCAAGATGACTTTATGGAAGGTTGGCTGTGTTCATAGAATCATAGAATCATAGAAGTTACAACATGGAAACAGGCCCTTCGGCCCAACATGTCCATGTCGCCCAGTTTATACCACTAAGCTAGTCCCAATTGCCTGCACTTGGCCCATATCCCTCGATACCCATCTTCCCCATGTAACTGTCCAAATGCTTTTTAAAAGACAAAATTGTACCCGCCTCTACTACTGCCTCTGGCAGCTCGTTCCAGACACTCACCACCCTTTGAGTGAAAAAATTGCCCCTCTGGATCCTTTTGTATCTCTCCCCTCTCACCTTAAATCTGTGCCCCCTCGTTATAGACTCCCCTACCTTTGGGAAAAGATTTTGACTATCGACCTTATCTATGCCCCTCATTATTTTATAGACTTCTATAAGATCACCCCTTAACCTCCTACTCTCCAGGGAATAAAGTCCCAGTCTGTCTAACCTCTCCCTGTAAGTCAAACCATCAAGTCCCGGTAGCATCCTAGTAAATCTTTTCTGCACTCTTTCTAGTTTAATAATATCCTTTCTATAATAGGGTGACCAGAACTGTACACAGTACTCCAAGTGTGGCCTCACCAATGCCCTGTACAACTTCAACAAGACATCCCAACTCCTGCATTCAATGTTCTGACCAATGAAACCAAGCATGCTGAATGCCTTCTTCACCACCCTATCCACCTGTGACTCCACTTTCAAGGAGCTATGAATCTGTACTCCCAGATCTCTTTGTTCTATAACTCTCCCCAACGCCCTACCATTAACGGAGTAGGTCCTGGCCCGATTCGATCTACCAAAATGCATTACCTCACATTTATCTAAATTAAACTCCATCTGCCATTCATCGGCCCACTGGCCCAATTTATCAAGATCCCGTTGCAATCCTAGATAACCTTCTTCACTGTCCACAATGCCACCAATCTTGGTGTCATCTGCAAACTTACTAACCATGCCTCCTAAATTCTCATCCAAATCATTAATATAAATAACAAATAACAGCGGACCCAGCACCGATCCCTGAGGCACACCGCTGGACACAGGCATCCAGTTTGAAAAACAACCCTCGACAACCACCCTCTGTCTTCTGTCGTCAAGCCAATTTTGTATCCAATTGGCTACCTCACCTTGGATCCCATGAGATTTAACCTTATGTAACAACCTACCATGCGGTACCTTGTCAAATGCTTTGCTGAAGTCCATGTAGACCACGTCTACTGCACAGCCCTCATCTATCTTCTTGGTTACCCCTTCAAAAAACTCAATCAAATTCGTGAGACATGATTTTCCTCTCACAAAACCATGCTGACTGTTCCTAATTAGTCCCTGCCTCTCCAAATGCCTGTAGATTCTGTCCCTCAGAATACCCTCTAACAACTTACCCACTACAGATGTCAGGCTCACTGGTCTGTAGTTCCCAGGCTTTTCCCTGCCGCCCTTCTTAAACAAAGGCACAACATTTGCTACCCTCCAATCTTCAGGCACCTCACCTGTAGCGGTGGATGATTCAAATATCTCTGCTAGGGGACCCGCAATTTCCTCCCTAACCTCCCATAACGTCCTGGGATACATTTCATCAGGTCCCGGAGATTTATCTACCTTGATGCGCGTTAAGACTTCCAGCACCTCCCTCTCTGTAATATGTACACTCCTCAAGACATCACTATTTATTTCCCCAAGTTCCCTAACATCCATGCCTTTCTCAACCGTAAATACCGATGTGAAATATTCATTCAGGATCTCACCCATCTCTTGTGGTTCCGCACATAGATGACCTTGTTGATCCTTAAGAGGCCCTACTCTCTCCCTCGTTACCCTTTTGCCCTTTATGTATTTGTAGAAGCTCTTTGGATTCACCTTTGCCTGATCTGCCAAAGCAATCTCATATCCCCTTTTTGCCCTCCTGTTTTCTCTCTTAACTCTACTCCGGCAATCTCTATACTCTTCAAGGGATCCACTTGATCCCAGCTGCCTATGCATGTCATATGCCTCCTTCTTATTTTTGACTAGTGCCTCAATCTCCCGAGTCATCTAAGGTTCCCTACTTCTACCAGCCTTGCCCTTCACTTTATAAGGAATGTGCTTACACTGAACCCTGGTTAACACACTTTTGAAAGCCTCCCACTTACCAGACGTCCCTTTGCCTGCCAACAGACTCTCCCAATCAACTTCTGAAAGTTCCTGTCTAATACCATCAAAATTGGCCTTTCCCCAATTTAGAATTTTAACTTTTGGGCCAGACCTATCCTTCTCCATAGCTATCTTAAAACTAATGGAATTATGATCACTGGTCCCAAAGTGATCCCTCACTAACACTTCTGTCACCTGCCCTTCCTTATTTCCCAAGAGGAGGTCAAGTTTTGCCCCCTCTCTAGTCGGGCCATCCACATACTGAATGAGAAATTCCTCCTGAATACACTCAACAAATTTCTCTCCATCCAAGCCCCTAATGCTATGGCTGTCCCAGTCAATGTTGGGAAAGTTAAAGTCCCCTACTATTACCACCCTATTTTTCTTGCAGCTGTCTGTAATCTCCTTACATATTTGCTCCTCAATTTCCCGTTGACTATTTGGGGGTCTGTAGTACAATCCTATCAAAGTGATCTCTCCCTTCTTATTTTTCAGTTCTACCCATATGGACTCAGTGGGCGAACCCTCGGATATATCCCCTCTCACTACTGCCGTGATGTTCTCCCTAATCAAGAACGCAACTCCCCCTCCTCTCTTACCTCCTGCTCTATCTTTCCTATAGCATCTGTACCCTGGAACATTGAGCTGCCAGTCCTGCCCCTCCCTTAGCCATGTTTCAGTAATAGCTATAACATCCCAGTCCCATGTACCCATCCATGCCCTGAGTTCATCTGCCTTGCCCATCAGACTTCTTGCATTGAAATAAATGCAGTTTAATCTAGTCTTCCCTTGGTCTTTGCCCTGCTTTCTCAGACCATCTGTCCGGTCATGTTCTGTACACTCTCCCTTACTGCCTTTTGTTTCTGTCACCACTTTATTTCCCACTGACTTCCTGCATCGGTTCCCATCCCCCTGCCACATTAGTTTAAACCCTCCCCAACAGCACTAGCAAACACTCCCCCTAGGACATTGGTTCCAGTCCTGCCCAGATGCAGACCGTCCAATTTGTACTGGTCCCACCTCCCCCAGAACCGGTTCCAATGGCCCAGGAATTTGAATCCCTCCCTCTTGCACCATCTCTCAAGCCACGTATTCATCTTAGCTATCCTGTCATTCCTACTCTGACTAGCCCGTGGCACTGGTAGCAATCCTGAGATTACTACCTTTGAGGTCCTACTCTTTAGTTTAACTCCTAACTCCCTAAATTCAGCTTGTAGGACCTCATCCTGTTTTTTACCTATATCGTTGGTGCCTATATGCACCACGACAACTGGCTGTTCACCCTCCCCCTCCAGAATGTCCTGCAGCCGCTCCGAGACATCCTTGACCCTTGCACCAGGGAGGCAACATACCATCCTGGAGTCTCGGTTGCGTCCGCAGAAACGCCTGTCTATTACCAACAAATACAGGAGCACAGATATTCGAAGCACTGCATGACTGTGTAGATGGAAAATACAAATTGGACTGGGCTAATTGCAAAGGAATTCCAAGTGATGGAGCAGCAAATATGACAGGTAGAAATAGTGGAATTATGAGAAGAATATCTGAGGCAGCTGATCATGATGTTTGGAATCACTGTTTCATTCACCACGAAGCTTTGCCGTCCAAGGGTATTCCCCTGATCTTATGGCAGTACTGAAGGAAGTAGTGAAAATTGTTAATTTCATTAAAGGAAGCTCACTAAACTGCAGGCTTTCCAAGCGATATGTTCAGAAATACGACCTGAGCTTACTCATTTACTGTTTCACACTGAAGTACGATGGCTGTCACGGGGCAGGGTGCTTACAAGTGTATACAACCTCAGCAAGAGATTCACATTTTTTTCTGGCAGAGAAACAGTCCAACATGACAAATTTGTTTTCCGATGATAGTTGGTTAATGAAGTTGTCATACCTGGCTGACAGGTTCTCAATTTTAAACGAACTGAATTTGAAGTTACAAGGAAGAGGCAATGATTTGTTTCGACCTTGTGAACAGAAACAAGCATTCAAAAATTCATTAAAACTGTGGCAAGCCGGACTGAAAATTAATCACTCGAGCTATTCCATGTTCCCAACACTGTTACATCACATTGAGGAGAACAGCATCAAAGAAGAAAAAGGAAATAAAATGAAATGTTTCATACCTTCTGTAAAAAAAATGTAATGCAATAATCATGGACGATTTTAACTTTCATAGAGATTGGACAAATCAAATTGGCAAAAGTAGCCCTGAGGAAGAGTTCATCGAGTGTATTAGGGACTGTTTCTTAGACCAATTAGTCGGGGAACCAACCAGGGAACAGGCCATTTTGGATTTGGTAATGGGTAACAAACAGGATAAATTAATGATCTCAAAGCATAGGATCCCTTGGGAAGCTGTGATCATAACATGATAGAATTTCACATCCAGTTTGATAGCGAGGATCTTCGGTTTGAAACTACTGAATAAAACGTAAATAAGGGCAATTATAAAGTAATTGGCTAAAGTGGATTGGTAAACAGATTAGATGGTCTGATGATGGATAAGCAGTGGCAAACATTAAAAAGATATTTTATGACTCGCAACAAAAATATATCCCTGTGAGGAGGAAAGACTCCACAAAAAGGGTGAACCAACCATGGCTAACTAAGGAAGTCAAGGATGGTATCAGGTAAAAATAAAAAGCATACAACATGGCAAAGATTACTGGTAAGCCCGAAGATTGGGCACTGGTTCACATCCGGACAACGTGCAACATGTAATATTAATGCACACTGGACCTCATCTGGTCAATGAGAAACATTTAATAAGAATGAACAATTGACATTGGGCCACATTTGGTCCATCTGAAACATTTACTAATAATTCACATTGGAGACTTACGCATAAATGGCCTCAGTGAAACATTTAGCAATAATGCACGCTGGTCACTGGGGCATATCTGGTCAACGTAAACATTTAATAATAATGCACATTGAACACTGGTCTGATGTGGAAAACATATAACATTTCATAATAATGCACACTGGGCACTGGGTTTCATCTGGTTGACATGTAACTTTTAGTAATATTGCACACTGGACACTGGGTCACATCTTGTCAATGTGAAACATTTAATAATAATGCACAGTGGACAATGGACCATATCTGGTCAATGAGAAACGTTTAATAATAATCTGCACTTGACTCTGGGCCACATCTGGACAATCTGATGCACTCTGGAGACTGGGGCACATATGGGCATTGTGAAACATTTCATAATAATGCACACTGGACACTGGGGCACATCATCGCGGAAACGGACCAGCTTTCAGGTGTACGCTGACAAAACTACCGCCTCTCTTGATCCTTCCAGGTCTGTGTTTTGTCAGTCCGACATCGTGTTTTAGATGAGCCACAATTTCCTCCGGTTACAATTGGAGAGTCTTTGGTCCCACAACCTCCACATTATTGCCACTGATTCCAACCCCATGCCTGGCTTTAGTCTGAGGCTGATCCTGACTGTTCATAACTGCGGCGTTCTATTCGACCGCAAGCGAAGCTTCTGACCCCATACCCGCTCCATCCCAAAGACCGCCTACTTCTGTATCCGTAACGTCCAACCTGCCGAGCCCATCTGCAACTAAAACCTTTAGCTGTGTCTTTGTTACGTCTATGGCCTTTGTCCTCCTCTCCGGCCTCTCCACAAACTTCAGCTGTCCGTATTCGATCCCACAATAAGTCCCTCACCAATCACCCAAGTCCTTATTGACCTGCAATGGCTTCCTGTCTCCTCACCCTGCAGGTTTAATTTTTCTTTCTTGTCGAAGAACATAAGAAATCGGAGCAGGAAGAGGCCATGCAGTCCTTCGAGCCTGCTCCCATATTTAATACGATCGTGGCTTATCTTCGTCCTTAAATACATAAGAGCCTCACCCCTTCCTATCTCTGTAATCTCCTCCTGCTCTGCAGCCCATTCCCACTGCTCCTCCACCTTTGGCCGCTTGTGCATCTGCAGTCCATTTGCCCTACTTTTGACAGACGCGGCTTAAGCCATATCCACGCTCCAAAATGCCCGCCCTAAGCCCCGCTACCATTCATCTCCGTCTCCCCCTTTCAGACCTTGCTGAAACCCATCTCATGCTCCTAATAACTCCTCCTTTGGCCGGGGGTCTATTTTTGTCTGATTGTACCCCTGCGAATCACCTAGTGATCTTTATCAATGTTAAAGGCGCTCCAAGTTATTCTTGTTACATTTAACCATATTCCAATCACTCCGTCCCCCCATTGGTGGCCATTTCTTCAGACAACGAATTCTCCGTCTAATCCTTTTATATCCTCCTTAAACCCACTCTTTGACCAAGGTTTTCATTACTCCTCCTTGGTCTCTTATTTATGTTGTGGCCGTTTTTTCTCATTAGTTGTTCACTTTATGAGCAAAAGTAGTTTCTGGGCTAATATTCTTGTACCAGACAGAGATTTATACAACAGTTGGACATGTTGAGATAAATTAACATTGAAAACTACTCGTGGACACCGCTTTGTTAGAACAACATAACTTGGTTTATGGACAGACATCGCATTGAAATAGATTTGTACAACTGTAAGGAAGACTTTATGGAGTCATCTATCTAAGATGAGTCCAGGTACAGTGACTGGGATGAAGCTTTATTCGTTATTTGTCTTTTTTCTCTTTGGTCATAGGCCGTTTTACTGATCTTTGGGACTGATGACTAGGTTGGCGCTTTATTTGTTATATATCTTTGGTTACAGTCAGTAGTTCCAGAGTATCGTGTGCAGCTTTGTTGCCCCATTATAGAGACGACATTCAAGCCATAGAGAGAGCACATTGTAGATTCACTCGTGTTTCTTCACTGTCCAATAACTAACAATATGATAATATAACCCAGGAATGTAACAGTATTTCCCCTTATAATCTTAACTGGATATTCGTGTTTCTGCACTGTCCATCATCTAAAAATACGACAGTGTAACCCAGGAATATAACAATAGTTCCACCTTATAATCTGAACTGGATATTCTTGTTTCTGCACTGCCCCATATCTAACAATTCGATTCTGTAACTTAGGAATAAAACAATACGTAGATTTTACATAGATTCTATATAGAATTTACAGCAGAGAAAAAGGTCATTCGACCAAACTGGTCCACGCCGGTGTCCATGCTCCACACGAGCCTCCTCCCAGCCCACCTCATCTAACCCTTTCAGCATATCTTCCTCTTCTTTTCTCCTTCATGTAATAAATAGTTGTCTGCTGTTTGGCTCAACCACTCCATGTTGTAGCATATACCTCATTCTAACCAATATCTGGGTAAATTAGTTTCTCCTGATTTCCTTATTGGGTTCATTAGTCACTATGTTATATCAATGACATAAGTGGGAATATCTTCTCTATCTCTGCACTATCTGTCCTCCCTCTTAGTTGTAAGGACCTCTATTAGGCCACAGAGACAAAGGCCACAAACTGTGGAGTCTCTCCTCGTAATTATAACCTCTCAGTTCTGTTATCATTCTTGTGAATCCTTTTTGCACCTTCTCCAGTGCCTCGATATCCTTTTCATAATGTGGAAACTAGAACTGTTCACAGACCTGAAATGTTTACGCTGTTTCTCTCTGCAGATACCTGATCTGCTGGGTGCTTCCAGCATTTTCTGTTTTTATTACAGTATTCTAAGTCTGGTCTAAACAAGGTTCTCTGCAAGTTTACCATAGCATCTATGTGTCGAATTCTAGTCGAGAAATGAAGCCCAGTCATCTGTTGGCATTTATGGCTTTGTTAGCCTGCTTTGCTACATTTAATGAATTGTGAATCTGTACCCAAAGATCCTTTTGCTGCTCGAATACATTTACACTCTTATTTTCCAGAGTATGGCGTCTCCTTGTTACGAATTCCAAAATGTAGGATATCACACTTAACTAGATTGAAATTCAGTTACCATTTACACGCCCATTCTGCAAGTTTATTAACGTCTGCTTGTATTTCGTGGCAGTCTTCCTCAGTTTTATCTATGCCTCCCAATTTAGTGACATCCACACATTTTGAAATTGTACTTCCGACTCCCGAGTCCAGTCGATTCACCTCATGAAATAAACAGGATATTCGTGTTTCTGCACTGCACCATATCTAACAATACGATAGTGTAACCCAGGGATGTAGCGATAGTTTCCCCTTATAATCTGAACTGGGTGTTCATATTTCTGCACTGCTCCATATCTAACAATACGATAGTGTAACCCAGGGATGTAGCGATAGTTTCCCCTTATAATCTGAACTGGGTGTTCATATTTCTGCACTGCACCATATCTAACAATACGATAGTGTAACCCAGAGACGGAACAATACTTACGCTTTATGATCTAAACTGGATATTCAAGTTTCTGCACTGTCCCAATATCTAGCAATACCACAGTGTAACCCAGGGATGTAGCAATAGTTTCCCCTTAGGCCCAACTGGTCTGTGCTGCTCTTTATGCTCCACACAAGATTCCTCCCATCCCATCCAATCTCACCCTATCACCATATTCTTCTATTCCTTTCTCCCTCATGTACTTATCGAGCTTCCCCTTAAATGAATCGATACTATTCGCCTCCCGAGAGGCGAATCTTTCCTCATAATTTCCCCTTCCCTGGCCTCATTCGTGTGAATCTACAAAGTAACCTCTATGGCTTTAATGTTGTTTCGAAAATGTGGCACCAAAACTGCACAGCATATTCTGAAATTTTATTTTATTCGTTCATGGGATTTGGGCGTTGCAGGCGAGGCCAGCATTTATTGCCCATCCCTAATTGCCCTTGAGAAGGTGGTAGTGAGCCGCCTTCTTGAACCGCTGCAGTCCGTGTGGTGAAGGTGCTCCCACAGTGCTGTTAGGAAGGGAGTTCCAGGATTTTGACCAAGCGACGATGAAGGAACGGCGATATATTTCCAAGTCGGGCTGGTGTGTGACTTGGAGGGGAACGTGCAGGTGGTGTTGTTCCCATGTGCCTGCTGTTCTTGTCCTTCTAGGTGGGAGGTGCTGTCGAAGAAGCCTTGACGAGTTGCTGCAGTGCATTGTGCATTGTGCATTGGTGAAGGTAGTGAATGTTTAGGGTGGTGCATGGGGTGCCAATTAAGCGGGCTGCTTTGTCCTGGATGGTGTCGAGCTTCTTCAGTGTTGTTGGAGTTGCATTCATCCAGGCAAGTGGAGAGTATTGCATCACACTCCTGACTTGGCAAGGCTTTGGGGAGTCAGGAGCTGAGTTATTCGCCGCAGAATACCCAGCCTCTGACCTGCTCTTCTGGCCACTGTATTTATATGGCTGGTCCAGTTAAGTTTATGGTCAATGGTGACGCCCAGAATGTTGATGGTGGGGGATTCGGCGATGGTAATGCAGTTGAATGTCAAGGGGAGGTGGTTAGACTCTCTCTTGTTGGAGATGGTCATTGTCTGGCACTTGTCTGGCGCGAATGTTACTTGCCAATTATGAGTCCAAGCCTTGATGTTGTCCAGGTCTTGCTGCATGCGGGCTCGGACTGCTTCATTATTTGAGGGGTTGCGAATGGAACTGAACACTGTGCAATCATCAGCGAACATCCCCATTTCTGACCTTATTATGGAGGAAAGGTCATTGATGAAGCAGCTGAAGACGGTTGGGCCTAGGACAGTGCCCCGAGGAACTCCTGCAGCAATGTCCTGGGGCTGAGATGATTGGCCTCCAACAACCACTACCATCTTCCTTTGCGCTAGGTGTGACTCGAGCCACTGGAGAGTTTTCCCCCTGATTCCCATTGACTTCAATTTTACTCGGGCTTCTTGGTGCCACACTCGGTCAAATGCTGCCTTGATGTCAAGTGCAGTCACTCTCACCTCACCTCTGGAATTTAGCTCTTTTGTCCATGTTTGGACCAAGGCTGCAATGAGGTCTGCAGCCGAGTGGTCCTGGCGGAACCCAAACTGAGCATCTTTGAGTAGGTTATTGGTGAGAAAGTGCTGCTTGATAGCAGTGTCGACGACACCTTCCATCAATTTGCTGATGATTGAGAGTAGACTGATCACTGGCGGTAATTGGCCGGATTGGATTTGTTCTGCTCTTTGTGGACAGGACATACCTGGGCAATTTTCCACATTGACGGGTAGATGCCAGTGTTGCAGCTGTGCTGGAACAGCTTGGCTAGAGGCGCAGCTAGTTCTGGAGCACCAGTCTTCAGTATTTGAGTCGGGATGTTGTCGGGGCCCATCGCCTTTGCTGTATCCAATGCACTCAGCCTTTTCTTGATTTGACGAGGAGTGAATCGAATTGGCTGAAGGTTGGCTGCTGTCGTGGTGGGGATATCGGGAGGAGGCCGAGATAGATCATTCACTCGACACTTCTGGCTGAAGATGGTTGCAAACGCTTCAGCCTTGTCTTTTGCACTGTCGTACTGGACTCCGCCATCATTGAGGATGGGGATGTTTACAGATCCTCCTCCTCCCGTTTGTTTGATTTCCACCACCATTCACGACTGGATGTGGCAGGACTGCAGAGCTTTGATCTGATCCGTTGGTTGTGGAATCGCTTAGCTCTGTCTATAGCATGTTGTTTCCGCTCTTTAGCATGCATGTTGTCCTGAGTTGTAGCTTCACCAGGTTGGCACCTCATTTTTAAGTACGCCTGGTGCTGCTCTTGGCATGCTCTTCTACACTCCCCATTGAACCAGGGATGATCCACTGGTTTGTTGGTAATGGTAGAGTGAGGAATATGCCGGGCCATGAGGATACAGATTGTGCTAGAATACAATTCTGCTGCTGCTGATGGCCCACAGCACCTCATGGATGCCTAGATTTGAGCTGCTTGATCTGTTCTGAATCAATCCCATTTAGCACGATGATCGTGCCACACAACACGTTGGATGGTTTCCTCAGTGCGAAGACCGGACTTTGTCTACCAGCTCTAACCAAAGAGAATAACTAATAAACCTTCATCCTAGCCACCAGTCCATGAGACCAGTAAGAAGTATTATAACCAAATGGAAAACGACAAATTACTGATAAACCTTCATCCTAATCTCTGTAGCTGGGCTCATCTTAGATCGAGGCAACGCAGGAGGCGCAGAAGGAAATGCCATTCTACGAAATAGCAAGTTCCACATTCTCACCACTCTCCGGGTAAAGTCGTTTCTCCTGAATTCCTTGTCGAATTCATTAATGACTATTTTATATTAATGACCCAAAGTTTTGGTCTCCCCCACAAGTGGAAACATCTTCTCGAACTCTTCCCTGTCAAAACCCTTCATTATTGTAAAGGCCTCTATTAGGTCACCCCTCAGACTTCTCTTTTCAAAACGAAAGAGCCCCAGCCTGTTCAGTCTTTGCTGATATTTAAAACCTATCAGTTCTGGTATCATTCTGGTGAATCTATTTTGCACTTCCTGTGTTGTCTCTATCTAAGATGAGACCAGTTGCAGAGACTAAGATGTCGATCCACACTGAAGAAACACCAACGGGTTTATCGGGGGGAGAGACCGTTCAACTGCACTGAGTGTGGGAATGGATTCACTGGTTCATCCCACCTGCTAATACACCAGTGAGTTCACACTGGGGAGAGGCCGTTCACCTGCAATGAGTGTGGGAAGGGATTCACTCGTTCATCCGCCTGCTGATCTAGCGGCGAGTTCACATTGGGGAGAGGCCGTTGAGCTGCAAAGAGTGTGGGGAGGGATTCACTCGTTCATCCGCCTGCTGATACACCAGCGAGTTCACACTGAGGAGAGGCAATTCACCTGCACTGAGTGTGGGAAGGGATTCACTCTTCATCCCACCTGCTGTGACACCAGCGAGTTCACATTTGACTGCAGGTGTTGGATTCTGTTGTTATTACTGATGTTAATCACATCCAGGACTGAACCATGTCCATTCTGACAGTCCGAGTTTGTTCCTGCTGAAGTTATTAACCCCTCTAACTGGGCTGGAGTTTAATATTCTATTATCAGTCAAATAAATCAGCTTTGTTTTCAACAACTTGTTGAAGATTTTGGTCTTTCCCACCTGAGTGTTCAGCGTCACCTGACTGGAGCTCAGAAAGGACACTCCGGCGGCGGGGCGGGGCGGGGCGGGGGGGGGTGGCGGGGAGGATCGTACGGTGGGAACAGAACTTCGCCCTGGAGACTGTCCTTCAGGGCTACACTGAGAGGGTCTCTTCACAGTCAATGAACTCGCCGTGTGGGTTAATCTTGTCGCGTGTAGGAAATGTGCACCAGTCATTTCCTTCGATGGTTCAGAGCTCCGAGGCACGGAAGAGAAGGCTCCTTTACAACTGTGTTTCGAGTCAGGAAGAAGAACGATGAATGCTGGAAACCTGCTGTCAAATCAGAGATTGATGTAAAACTGTGATTTGTTCCTGACTGGAGGTGAAACGGCAGGTTTAAGTTTCCAGTCTAAAAATGACTGTGTCCATTATTGTATGAAGATTCAACCTGTTTGCGTGACAGTCCCGAGTCTACCATTTCAAGCCAATTGTTAAGTTATTTAAAATAAACCCGTTTAAAATAAATGGGTTAATGTCTGCTTTAAAATAACAGAGGGAGGAGTTCACAGGAGCCTGTTAACTGCTGGTACAATTATACAACCGTCATTTGATCTCCAGATACAGAAGGACCTGCAGTGTGTTTCTAGAATTCCCTGTTTTATTGATGTGTGCGGGTTACACACAAGGATAACTCAAAATACGCGACCCGGACCATCCACGAGGGAGCGATCCCGACAGTTACTCTGGGATCACTCCCACTGCGGAAATCCACCACAGACCCTGCTGAAAGTTGTATGCTCAGTGAGTGGGGCCTCCAGGAATAGACTGATAGAAGGCTGGGTTTCGGTATCGTGACAAATATATGCCGGGGAACCAGCGGAACCCTTACTGATGAAACGTTTGGGGTTTTACCTGACAAGGTAGGCCTATGGGTGAATGATTCCTGACTCCCGGAACTGTCTTACATTTAAACCAGTTCAGATCAAGGTGAATTCAGTGTATTAAATTTGAGTTGGGTTCCCCACAATCTGCAGACTGAGTGAATTAACTCTTTCTTTACAAATCACCAAGGAAGAAGCCATATCACAATCATGCACTAAACATCATTTATTGGTTACGGACCACAAATTATCGTTAAAACTGGGCACCCGGACGCTTGAAGACATGTATAAATGTAATCAGAGTTACCCTGCAGTTGAGCAGTAAATCATCAATGGACAGAGTTACTTAACAAAACGAGAAGGAGAGGTTACCAACGCCCGAATCCCCCATCATCAACATCCTGAGAGTCACCATTGACCAGAAACTTAACTGGACCAGCCAGATAAATACGATGGCTACAAGAGCAGGTCCGAGGCTGGATATTCTGCGGCGAGTCACTCACCTCCTGACTCCCCAAAGCCTTTCCACCATCTACAGGGCACAAGTCAGGAGTGTGATGGAACACTCTCCACTTACCTGGATGAGTGCAGCTCCAACAATACATAATAAGCTCGATAACACCCAGAATAAGGCAGCCCGCTTGATTGGCACCCCTTCCACCACCCTAAACATTCACTCCCTTCACCACCGGCGCACTATTGCTGCAGTGTGCAGCATTTACAAGGTGCGCTGCAGCAACTCGCCAAGGCTTCTTCAACACCACTTCCCAAACCCGCTACCTCTACCACCTAGAAGGACAAGGGCAGCAGGTGAATGGGAACAACAACACCTGCACCTTCCCCTCCAAGTCTCACACCATCACTACTTGGAAATATATTGCCGTTCCTTCATCTTCGCTGGGTCAAAATTCTAGTAATCCCTCCCTAACAGCACTGTGGGAGAACTTTCACCACACGAAGCTGCAGTGGTTCAAGATGGCGGCTCACCGCCACCTTCTCAAGGGCAATTAGGGATGTGCAATAAATGCTGGCCTTGCCAGCGATGCCCACATCCCATGAATGAATTATAAAAAGACAATTCAATGAATCACTGTAAATGAGCACTAATGAATGCTGAATATTAAATACAACAGGGACCAGAGTCTAAGTTTGTAAATTGGAGAGATTACTTTGAGAGCAAATCCTTCGATAGCTGACTAGTAAACTGCTTTGAACAGCCCGTCTGTCAAATGGCTCCAATCTATGCTTGATTACCAACATTCAGAGCTTACACGGCCTCATCGTCGAGTTATAGAACAGTCTTTCTGCTGTCAATATAGAGCTGGAGGTTTGGGCCGTGATGTGTTTACATGTTCATCTTTTGTTCAATACATTTTCTGAATGGATTGATATTTCAAACCAGGTTTCCAGGCGTGATGCTCTATTCACACATCGAAGGTGAGAGTGATGCTATGGGGAATACAGCCAGTCCAGTCGGGATTATTGATATCAGAAACAAACCACTGCCAGAATGATCACGGTTTCGTCCTAGATGTGATTAACAGCAGAATCCAACCCCCTACAGTTACACGTGAGTCAGCCGGTGGGATGGCTGATTAAATCACTTCTCACACACGGAACTGGTGAACGGCCTCTCCCTAGTTCGAATATGCTGGTGATTCAGCAGATCACTTGTGCTTTTAAAGCTCTTATCACAGTTAGCACATTTAAAACTCTATTATCAGAGTGAAGAAGTTGGCGTGCTGTGAGGCTGGATGAACAAGCCAATCCCTTCCCACATATGGAGCCAGTAAATGACCTCTCCCCAGTGTGAACACGCTGGTGTGTCAGTAATTGGGGTGAAGTAATGAATGCCTTCCCGCACACGGAGCAAGAGAACGGCCTCTCCACAGTGTGAACTCGCTGGAAAAAACATTGACGCCTTTCCCACATACGAAGCAGGTGAACAGCCTCTCCCCAGTGTGTCAGCATCAATGCGTTTCCAGCTCACATGGGTAATTGAACCCCTCCCCACGATCCCACATTCCCACGGTTTCTTCGTGGTGCGGGTGCCCTGAGTATCTCCAGTTTGGACGATCAGTTGAAGCCTCGTCCACATACAGAACACGTGTACGGTTACTCCCCGCTGTGAATGATGTGATGCTTTTCTCGGGCTGTGTAACTGGTTTAAGCTCTTTCCACAGTCCGTGCTTTGGAACACTCTCACTCGGGTGTGTGTGTCTCGGTGCTTTTCCAGTCACACTAATGTTTGATTTTTTTTTCCCACGGACAAATCAGACAAACATTTTTCCTTCCATATTCAAAGGCTGCTGATGTTCGGTTCCTGATGAATCTGCAGATCGTGACCTGATGTTTAATTTGAGTTTCCCGTCTGCAAATCCTCCCCTTCTAATACCCTTTAAAAGGAGTTTACAAACTTCATCACTGCAAATACAGGACAGAAATTCAGAACAGAGAATTCTTGTTTCGACGGAACATTATTTGCTCTCTTGTTCCCGCAACGCTGTAAATCCCTGTCCCACACACTCTCCCTCCTCCCGGTGCTGAAATCCAAACCCGCTGCACATCTCCAACATTTTTTCCTCATGTTCCAGTTCTCTTCCTCCCTGAAGGTGCTGACTCTGACTGGGTTCAGTTCTACACTCAATGGTTCCCCCCTCTCTCCACCCCTGAAGGTGCTGACTCTGGCTGGGTTCAGTTCCACACTCACTGGTTCCCCTCTCTCTCCTCCCCTGAAGGTCCTGACTCTGGCTGGGTTCAGTTCTACACTCACTGGTTCCCCTCTCTCTCCTCACCTGAAGGTGCTGTCTCTGGATGGATTCAGTTCTAGATTCATTGGTTCCCCTCCCTCTCCTCCCCTGAAGGTCCTGACTCTGGCTGGGTTCAGTTCTACACTCCCTGATTCCCCTCTCTCTCCTCCCCTGACGTTACTGACTCTGACTGGATTCAGTTCTACACTCACTGGTTCCCCTCTCTCTCTCCTCCCCTGAAGGTGCTGACTCTGATTGGGTTCAGTTCTACACTCACTGGTTCCTCCCTCTCACCACCCCTGAAGATGCTGACACTGGCTGGGTTAAGTTCAACACTCACTGGTGCCCGTCCCTCTCCTCCCCTGACGTTGCTGACTCTGGCTGGGTTCAGTTCTACACTCACTGGTTCCCCTCCCTCTCCTCCCCTGAAGGCGCTGACTCTGGCTGGGTTCAATTCTACTCTCACTGGTTCCCCTCCCTCTCCTCCCCTGAAGGTGCTGACTCTTAATGGGTTCAATTCTACACTCACTGGTTCCCCTCCCTCCCCTCCTTTAAATTGCTGACTCTTACTGGGTTCAATTCGACACCCACTGGTTCCCCTCTCTCTCCTCCCTTGAAGGTGCTGACTTTTACTGGGTTCAATTCCACACTCACTGGTTCCGCTCTCTATGCTCCCCTGAAGGTGCTGACTCTGACTGGGTTCAGTTCTATACTCAGTGGTTCTCCTCTCTCTCCTCCCTTGAAGTTGATGACTCTGGCTGGGTTCAGTTCTATACTCAGTGTTTCTCCTCTCCCCCCTGAAGGTGCCGAACCTGGTTCTGCATCCTCCCCTAAGTGCTTTTGGAATTCTATTGAACGCACACATAACGGAAGCACATTAATCTAACAGGAGGTCTCTTATACACGAGCAGCCAGCGGTGTGGAGCCTCCGAAGAGTCCGGGACTCCTACAGACAGTACTTACAAGAGCTGGGACACGGTCAAGAGTCTCGTTAAAATCAACGATATATTTGTGCACACGAACCACTCCCCTAAAAACAGGGTAATTTCTCCTTCCTTTACAGATGCTCCCTGACACGTCACCGTTGCTCATTCCCTTCCAGACGCTCCCTGGACCATCACCATTTCTCCTGCATTTATCGAAGCTGGCCCGTCACTATTTCCAAGAATCATAGATTGATACAGCATACAAGGAGACCATTCGGCCCATCATGTCTGTGTTGGTTGTTTGAAAGAACTATCCAATCGGTCCCAATTCCCTGCTCATTCCCCATTGTCCAACATTTTTTTCCACTTCAAGTATTTATCCAATTCCCCTTTGAAAGTTCCTATTGAATCTGCTTCACCCCCTTTAAGGCAGCGCTCTCCAGATCAAAACAACTAGCGGCGTAAGAATTTCCTCATGTCGCCTCTGGTTCTTTTGGCAATTACCGCAAGCCTTTGACGTCTGGTTCGCAACCCTTCCGCCACTGGAATCAGTTTCTCCTTGTTTACTCTATCAAAACCTTTCATGATTTTGAACACCTCTTTCAAATCTCCCCTTAACCATCTCTGCTCTCAGGAGAGGAAACGGATATTAAATTGTAAAACTTTATCGGAATAGAGTTGAGAAGCTATTTCCCTCCTTTAAAGACGCTCCCTCACTGATCACCACTTCTCCTATCTTTACAGACGCTTCCTGACGCATCACCATTTCTCCTTCCTTTACACCTGGTCCCTGGCCCGTCACCGTATCACTGACCTTTCCATCCGCTCCATGACGGATCACTATTTCTCCTTCATTACTCCTTCATTCACAGACGCTCCCTGTCCCGTCACCATTACTCCTTCCTTTGCAGATGCTCCTGCAGATGTTATTAACAGTGAGTCAACTCCCACCCCGACCGCCTCCGGGGGATTATTAAAACTGCGTCTCCACCAACCCCGGGGTTTATTTACCGTCTGTCTCCCCGGGGTTTATTTACCCTCTGTCTCCCCGGGGTTCATGAACCCTTTCTCTCCCCGGGGTTTATTAACCCTGTGTCTCTCGGTGTTTATTAACCCTGTGTCTCCCCGGGGTTTATTAACTCTGTGTCTCCCCGGGGTTTATTTACCCTCTGTCTCCCCGGGGTTTATTTACCCTCTGTCTCCCCGGGGTTTATTAACCCTGTGTCTCCCCGGGGTTCATGAACCCTGTCTCTCCCCGGGGTTTATTAACCCTGTGTCTCTCGGTGTTTATTAACCCTGTGTCTCCCCGGGGTTTATTAACTCTGTGTCTCCCCGGGGTTTATTAACCCTGTCTCTCCCGGGGTTTATTAACCCTGTGTCTCCCGGGGTTTATTAAACCTGTGTCTCCGCGGGGTTTATTAACTCTGTGTCTCCCCGGGGTTTATTAACCCTGTGTCTCTCGGTGTTTATTAACCCTGTGTCTCCCCGGGGTTTATTAACTCTGTGTCTCCCCGGGGTTTATTAACCCTATGTCTCCCCGGAGTTTATTAAACCTGTGTCTCCGAGGGGTTTATTAACAACTCTGTGTCTCCTCGGGGTTTATTAACCCTGTGTCTCTCGGATTTATCAACCCTGGGTCTCCCCGGGGTTTATTAACCCTGTGTCTCCCCGGGGTTTATTAACCCTGTGTCTCCCGGGGTTTATTAACCCTGTGTCTCCCCAGGGTTTATTAACTCTGTGTCTCCCCGGGGTTTATTAACCCTGTGTCTCCCCGGGGTTTATTAACCCTGTGTCTCCCCGGGGTTTATTAACCCTGTGTCTCCCCGGGGTTTATTAACCCTGTGTCTCCCGGGGTTTATTAACCCTGTGTCTCCCCGGGGTTTATTATCTCTGTGTCTCCCCGGGGTTTATTAACTCTGTGTCTCCCCGGGGCTTAATAATCTTGCGTGTCCCCCCCACCCCCACGGGGTTTTTCACCCTGCGACCCCCGGGTTTTATTTCCCCTGCCTCTCCCTGGAGTTCATTAACTCGCTCCGTCCAACCTCCTCCAGATTCCGCCACCCGCTTCCCGCGGCGCAGAACACACTGCCCAACAATGAGCCTCCCTGCGCCTGCGCGCTGGGCTCCTCGAATCAGGAGAGGAGACATTCAGCCTCGCGGTGCCTGCTGGGTAGGTGCGACCGCCATTAAAGAAAATACCGAAAAGGAACATAAATGGTAATGTTAAAAAGACAAACCTTCCGGCGGGGGACCCAAATGGGGGGTTCTCTATGCTGGAGTCCTCCCCTGCCCCATTGGGGATCTGGGATGGAGAATGTTGCACAGCGCAGTCCCGTCCAATAGGTTTTTGACTCACTTCATTGAGTCCCAGGCGCCTGTGACTTTTGCGGCCTGGATGAGTCCGTGTTTCATTTCCACAAGAAATGTGAGTGATTGCGGCCTCTTTTTCCACTAATTGGAGGGGAAGCTGCTCATATTCTGGCTGCACTTCAGGCCCACGCTCCTGATCTTTGGCAACCCATTGCGGGGCGGGCGGGCAAGTCGGAGGACCACCTCGTGGATCTGGTCCTGGGCCTGGCCAAAGTGGCCATTCACAGGCCCAGGCGAGACGCGGCACGTGGGGTAGGGTGGGGCTTGCTCTGGCTGCCTGCCTCTATTCCATGGTCTAGACCGCGCCCGGGTGACCCTGAAGATGGAGAATGCAGTGTCCACTGGTACGCGTGAGTCCTTCCACAACCGGTAAGCACCGCAAGGACTGGAGTGCACAGTAGATAATAGTAACAACATTATGATTTCATTTGATAAGTTTCCTTTGTTTCTTTTACGATTTGTGTTTCATTAGGTGTGCCTCTTTAAAAAAGACTAACATCAAATTGTTAACATGTAATAACATAAAATGGTTAAAATACATTGACATAACATGGCTGATATAATCTAGATCATGGGAAAGAGAAGAGAGCTTGTTAGAAAACTCAGACAGGTCGCCAAGGCAACGCTGGTAAGATATTCCTCCTGGTGGGATAGTTGGAAATTCTAATCAGATAAGGGGAAAGAACAGGACTTTGTTCCTTATTAACCACAATCTAAGATTAAACCAGAGTGAGTACTGGAATAGCTTAGATTATAATGTGTGATATTTATAACGATGTAAAAATCAGGTTTAAAACAAGCATAGAAAATAGGACAGCAAAGGTTCGCAAATTTACAGAAACCCATGACTTCATTGAAACAGTGCTGAGGCATTGGAGCAGTGGAAAACAGGAAGATTCACGGGGCAGGATTTCCTAACCCAGTATACACATACTAAGACCTGATAACGGTCAAAGTCTTCGTAAACACTAAGACATTAAATAATCTTGGGTGGTTTTTGGAGAGTCAGCACAGTGGGATGGTTTATGAACAGAAGATAAGACCAGCGGTTCTTATGTACAGAACAACACAGCCGAATAGAACAAATATAGGGCATGATCCCTCCAAAAAGTTAAAGCTCTCAAGAAGGGATGGCCGGAAGTCTATGGCCACAGTCAGTCTGCAGAGGAAAGGTCTCATCTACCTGGATACACGGACAGATTAGAATGTATTAATTGCTTTTCATTAATGTAATCTGTAGAAAGTTGTGTTATAGCTATAATGCTGCTGAATGTAATGTTGAAGAGAGCTGTAGTGCAACTCAGTTGGATGTCAGACTATTATACTTACTATTTTGTAACCATTCAGGCTATAATCAACCGGAGGTTACTGTTGATGGATAAACAAACCATAGTTGCAACAGTAACGAGAGAAATCTGCTAAGATAATGGGGTCCCTTGATGGGACCGAGTTTCAAAGGTTTGAGGTAGCTACTGTTCAGAGACTGTATTCCGACGAGACGGGGCGGATGTGGTTCTGACCGAGTGAGGTAGCCACATTTCAGGCCCGTGGGAGAATAAACCATGGCGAGTGCACCGGATGGTTTACGCTCGACAGTCCACATGTATGTGGAAAACTCAAGGCTCAGGTCATGCACGCCCTTGACAGAATAGGAAAGAAATTGTGCAGGAGGACGAGGAGTTAAAATAGGAACTTCTGTCAGACTTTTTGTGAAGAAGAGACTAAGATGAAGAGACTGGTGAGGGAAGAGGAAGAACGAAAGGAAAGATGGAGGGTCCTTCACAATCCCAGACGTGGGCGAGGACACAGACTGTGAGCTTGAGACATCGAGTCGCTACAGAATGGGGTTAAGTCATAAACATCAGGAATTTAAATTTTGTTCATTAAAAAGTGGGTCGTCTATGATGGAATCAAGAAGGAAAAAGGCAGAGGATCACCTGCAACTGATGGGTTTCTTTTGTTTTCAGTGTACTGTCTCTTTAAAAAGCATGTCCTCATTGTGAGTGCTTTCTTTTCACTGTTGTGGGCGTCGGCCCCTTTTTAATGCTTGTTATGTTTCTTCCACTTTTGTGTAATTTATCAAAGAGTTTATTTAGCTGTCAAGGCAGTAATTTCCAGTATTTTCAACGTTTTATGAAAGGCCCGCCTGAAGTAGTTCAAAACAAAAAGCAATGTAATTTACTGTGTTTTAGCAGCACACGCTACATTGAAAAAATTATTTATTTTGTCTTGTGTTTAATTTTGATATTGCAGAATTAAAATTGGAGTTATTGTGCTTAACGATCCTAACAAATCGTGGAAACCAGACTTTAATTGCGGCTCAGTAAAATTATGATTCTTCTATAAATGTGATAGTCTCAAATTCCGGACTGGAGATTATCACAAATGAAAATAAACCTGATTGAATTTGTGTTGAGTATTGTTGAGCGTGAATTAATCTGATTGAATTTATGTTGAGTGTTGGTGAGTGTGAATTGATCTGATTGAAGTTGTTTTGATAATTGGTAATTATGAATTGATCTGATTGTACTTGTTTTGATTCTTGGTGAGTGTGAATTAATCTGATTTTAGTTGTGTTGATTATTGGTGAGTGAGAATTGATCTGATTGAACTTATGTTGAATATTGGTGAGTGTGAATTGATCTGCTAGTAGATGTGTTGAATATTGGTGAATGTGAATTGATCTGATTGAAGATGTGTTGAGTATTGGTGAGTGTGAATTGATCTGATTTTAGTTATGTTGAGTTTGGTGAGTGAGAATTGACCTTATTGTAGTTGTGTTGAATATTGGTGAGTGTGAATTAATCCGATTGAAGTTGTGTTGAATATTGGTGAGAGTGAATTAATCTGATTGAAGCTGTGTTGAGTATTGGCGAGTGTGAATTGATCTGATTGAAGTTGTGTTGAGTATTGGCGAGTGTGAATTGATCTGATTGAAGTTGTGTTGAATATTGGTGAGTATGAATTCATCTGATTGTAGTTATGTTGAGTATTGGTGAGTGTGAATTAATCTGATTGAAGTTGTGTTGAGTATTGGCGAGTGTGAATTGATCTGATTGAAGTTGTGTTGAGTATTGGTGAGTGTGAATTAATCTGATTGAAGTTGTGTTGAGTATTGGCGAGTGTGAATTGATCTGATTGAAGTTGTGTTGAATATTGGTGAGTGTGAATTAATCTGATTGTAGTTATGTTGAGTATTGGTGAGTGTGAATTAATCTGATTGAAAGTTATTTTGAGTATTGGTGAGTGTGAATTGATCTGATTGTAGTTATGTTGAGTATTGGTGAGTGTGAATTGTTGTGTAAGGATTTAATATTGTTTGCATCTGTAAGTCGAAGAACGATATCTTGTTATCTGGGAAATGGCATCAATTTTGATAAATTTAGATCAATCATCTTGGTTGTTCTAAAATGTGATAACTGTTAGCAAATTAACAGCACCCCTTTTATCCTGTGATTGCCTGTGGTCAGACAAAGTGACTGAAAACAGAAAATATCGAATAAAAGGTATTTCACATTTCCTTGATAGAAAAAGCAGAAAACCGAGAACAGCTCGGAGAGTTAGTTCAGATCACACCCATGAAAAGCATGTGGAAAAGAAAAATTGGAAAGCTATAGTTGTATTACGGCAAGGAAAGCAAATTATAAAACTTAAATTCGAAACCGAGGGACACCTCAAAAAAAGTTGATGGATCAAAAATTAGAAGTGGAATGTCAATGAGCTCAGACAAATGCTTACAACGCGACTTTGCTTCAGTAGCTTACCTTCAAACCGAAGGTACAAAATCGAGTCAGTAAATTAGTAGCATGGAATGCGGAACGACAACAGCAGGAAGGTCAGAATAAAATTGATAAAGGAAGGTCGACGAGTTAAGTAGTGCCCTACGAGAAGTCCAAAGTCAAGAACCAGGACGACCAGAGTATTGCAGCAGGAGGGGGAAATCATTCCCACTGTGGATAGAAAATACAGGAGCTGGAGGAAAGATTAAAATGCGAGATAGACACTCTGAGACATGAGATAGAATTCTTGAAGAAGGGCTTAGATGTCTCCAATCCTAATCGTCCGCAGAATTTCCCTCACTCCCCCAACTCTCCCCAGTTTGGAAGCATAAACAGCGTCTAAGTTAGGGCTGGTGGGATGTGGAAGAAGAGGAGCTCCGGGGAAGATGGTTGAGATGGAAGTCACATTAGGGGATGTAAACACTCGCCATATTGTAGTGTTGACCCAAAAACAACAGGTGACGGGGGATGGTATCTTAGGAGGAGATTGGATGGGAAAGTACAATGTGGCAGTGGACATGGGTGCAGACTCTTCGCAAGGATGGCTGCTGGTAGGGATACAAGATCAATATGACCTGGCAGTCGTGCCTCCAACATGAACGGAGGGAATTTGGTCAACTGCTAAAGACCGCCTCCGGTTGGGCACAACACAAGAATCAATGTGGCAGAATAGACAAGTGGTACAGATTGCCCAGTCAGTGTCAGTATAAATTTGCTTTCACACTAAAGGAGCAATATTATACCTGGATCTATTTACCTCAGGGATTTCACAACTCCCCTCACCATCTGTGGTTGAGACGACCACCGCCAGTGAGAAATAACTTTTAACTCTCTGCTGGGCCACTAACAAATTTGCCTATATCAACGGATTAGATAAAGTCACACTTATGACCGCCCTCACCCACACCAAGTTGTTACTGTCAGGTGCATTGAAAGACGTAACTGGAGGCCGATCAGCATCGTAAGCTGAATTGGGCACAATAGCCTTTGTCCTCCAGATGGATGGAGGGGAACGAGCCCCGACCATTTTCTCCGACAGCCTTTTAACTTGTTTGTCACTGACTCATTAATTACCAATCTGGGAGAAACGAGGGTTCACCTCAGCGGATGGACAGCCATTACCCACCGCTGACCTCTTTCAAAAAACTTTGGAACTGGCCCGAAATCAAACACATTTGGTCGCTATTGTAAAAGTAAAGGCACATTTGACAGATAAATCGGTACTTTATCAGAACCGAATGAATATCCCCAGAGAAATCAGAACATTCCAACGACTACTTGAACAAGTATTATGTTAAATAAATGTTGGAAATGTTTGAACAACAATTGGAATTTGGTCTGCAACGTTTGTAGATAAAAAGGTTTTAAAACGTTTTGCCCGAAGTAATTTTGTTTGGGCTAAGTTAAGCTTAATCTTCTGTGTCTATGACAACAACCTGGAAATGTTGGATTAACTAAAAACTAAGAAGAACGAACTGAAATTCTATCTCCCGACATGAAAGGATTTGTTAAATTACGTAAAAGCGACGTTGAGGACTTTGTGTGCATCTGATGATATTTGGCTCCGTTGTTTTGTTTCTGCCAAGAAGTTAATCCCTTCCAAGGACACGGACATCTGTTTTTAATTCACCAAGCAACGACCTATCCATTTTGTTTAAAATAATTGGTGTAATTTAACTGGATATTTCTCCACGGTGACAGGATGACATCATGAATTAACAAATTATCTAATTGTGCTCTCACGAAGACCCGCAATAGATTTTCTGTGTTCCTTTTTGAACAGGGGACCGTGGTGTTCGGGAAGGCATGTGTGTTGTTTGTGTAGGATTATGAAGAGTAGCTCTTTGACACAAAAATGGCTTCACAAAGTGACAGAGCAAGCTTTGCGAGAGACATGTTGGTGCAGGAACACCCAATGGTGTGAAGAATTGAAGAGCTTATCTGCAGACAGCGGCAGATATCAAATGTCACAACGTGGTGACATTTTGGAGGAAGACTTAACATATGGAATCGATAACTCTAAATTGCACAGAGAAGGAAAAGCAATCATCAGCCTTGATCCAAGTTGCTTTTCCTCTCCATAAAACGTTTTGGTTTGTTTTGCTTTAACTCATTTATTTTCCGAGACAGAGACTTTATGGTGGTGTGGGGCGATCGCTAACGAAACGTAATTATAAGCACATCTGTCTCTACTGTAAAACCACAAAGCCTGGATATAATTTGTTTCTGAAATTGGAATTGATAAGATAAATTGCTTTGAGTTGCTGTTCAAGCACTGGAGAGGGGAAATTTACCTGTCCATGTAGTTTAATCAAAACATATTTTGGAATAAAAGAAGTCCAGTCTAAACGGTTCTGAACCAATTCTGTGTATCGAGGAAGAAAATATGTTGTGTGTGGAAATAAAATTGTATATTGACAAGTCCTGTCAGTCCACAATTACTGATCAAGAATTGAGATAAATAAAAGCTGGCAATGAATTTAAGTAAAAGAAATAAAAATATGTATTAAGATATTGGACCAGACTATAAATATTGCACTGGGCAATAAAGTTCCTCCAGGTCCTGTGAATGAGATGAACTGGTAATTTAATGGGATGTGTAAATTGTTTGAGAGGAAGTGATTGAGGATATAAGAAACAGATAAATTACACCACCAAATGGGAACATTTCTAACGTCATCGCCATGAGTGATTATGGGTAAATAGATCATGCGGGCATGATTTACCAAAATATATCAATCTGGTATAAATGTGCAATCTACTGAAAGTCATGGAAGTGTAGTTGAGAATAGTAAATTAATATCATTCTCTTGGACGTATTTGTGTCCTTGCCGATACTGAACAATGAGAAAACCGCATTTGATGGCCTGGCCACTAAGTGAGACATCGGGACCATGCAGGCAGAGATAAGCAAAGACACCCCTCGCTCTTTTATTAAGATAACATGAAAACCCAGGAATGACAACAGTGGATATGAAATATACAAATGCATGTAACGGAAACCACGATGAAGGACATGATTACAAAGGATTACGGGCTGCTGAGCAATAGCTCTTACAGGATTGATATCTTACTGGGCATGCGATGTGTGCCATGAAAACACTTTCGAAAATACCATGAGGGAAAGCAAACTTCCCAGCAGAAATTACCTGTGATATGTTGCGTGTTTGCGGAAATACATGATGGAGATGCACTGAAGAATGGGTCTCAATCATGCGCAGTTCCTTGACAACAGCCGACATGAAATGGTTAATGTGGCTCAGGAGAATGATAAACTGTTTAAACAAGGCGCTGAAACACGCTCCATAGAAAAAACGACTAATTCATGAAACAATCAGGAAACACCGGTACTAATCAGAGGGATTGAAATTAAAGTAAAGAGGGACATAGCAATTTGGATTTCCAAAATTCAAGATCACGTTCCTTGCGGTTCACAATGGAATTGGGCGAGAGAGAAATAATAGTTGGAAATAATATCCACAAGCTGGATATTAGTTAATGGGGAGAGGGAGAATCATTGAGGCTCATGATTTCTTGATCATATGATGCAACGTAGGCTTCTCTATTAACCAAATGAAACTTAGAATCAATATGTAGGGGTTAATGTGTGCTTATGTAAAGTCAAGATGATCGTAGGAAAGATCAAAGAGATAGTGGAGCGATAAATTGAAAATTGAACCTGGGTGGAACCAGGAGCTAAGCCTGGTCAATATCCCATCTCACATAGTTTTCATAGAGCTCCCAAACATTTAGCAAGAGGACGGTGTTATTATGAGCGGGGCGAAGTCGTGTTTCGGTTTGTCAGAGGCAGAGCATGCTGACACTTCAGAACTATAAACGCCCAGAGGTCATGAGATGGTCCGTTTCTAGATGCTATAATTGAACCAGAGTGGTTCCACTCAGGTTCAAGAGGAGGGAATGTAAGAATCAGGTTTAAAACAAGCATAGAAAATAGGACGGCGAGGTCCGCCTAACTTATTGAAACCCAAGAGGTCATTGAAAGAGTGCTGAGGCATTTGAACAGTAAAAAACAGGAAGATTCTCGGGACAGGGTTTCCTAACCTAGTGTCAACATACTAAGACCCGATAACGGTCAAAGACTACATAAACACTAAGACATTAAACACTCCATGGTGGTTTTTGAAGAATCAGCACAGGAGAATGGTTTATGAACAGGAAATAAGACCGGCGGTGCTTACGTACAGAACAACACAGCCGAATAGTATAAATATAGGGGAAGCTCACTAAAAAAGTTGAAGCTGTCAAGAGGGGACAGTGGGAAGTCCATTGCAACAGGCAGTCCGCAGAGGTCAGGTCTGACCTATCTGGAGGGACAGACGGATTGGGTTGTATTGATTGGATGTCATTAATGTAATCTGTAGACAGTTGCATTATAACTGTAATAACTGTTGAATGTAATGTTGAAGACAGCTGCAGTGCGACTCTCTTATATTTCAGTCTATTAAACGTGTCATTTATAACCACTCGGGCTATAATCAAGCGGAGGTTATTGTTGAAGGATTAACAACCCATAGTTGCGACTGGAACGGGAGAAATCAACTAACAGTATGTAAATAACACCCTAAGTTTAACAGTCCAATTGTGTGAGAAAAATCAAGTGTGTCTAATTTTCGGAGCCTGAGAGACAAATTCCCCAGTTTAATTGGGAAACTGAATGGCCACAGTTAAAGAGACCAGTCACATCCCAGAGTGTAGACCTGAGAGGGAATCTCCAACAGTTGTAATTTAATTACAGAATGAACACAGCAGAGTGAAGGACATCACCAAAATAACATGGGATGGATAAATGGGCCTGATGATGTTTGAAGGAACAACGCCATTATTTGGGAGATACAATTTTCAATTTTCATTAGTTGATTAATGTTATGACAATTGTGCAGTCTTTGGGGTTTTCAATTCAATCTCAGCACTAAATGTATTCCATTGCAGAAGGGACAGAAACCGGCTGTCGTAATCTGTTTGTTCCAACAAATAAAACTAATATGAACGAGGTTGCAACCTCAATGTCCCCGTGGAGATCCCACAGGGTATAAATTAAAGGTTCTGGGAATGTATTGCCTCAGATTCAATTCAGAGACTTTGCCTGCATCACGAAGGGACAGATCGCTTCACACAGAAAATGCATGCGACTTTTTACAATATCAGAAAAGTATACTACATGATCCTTGTCGCCATTGGTGTTCCTGGTACGTGACTATAATCATTTGAATGTGCAAATCAGTGTGTGAGGGGGTCGCTGGTTTTGACCTGTGTCTCATAATGTTACAATCTGGTCTACTGGTGATCGTTCTACAGTCACTGGATCAGTGATATGCCCTCAATAAATAAGATCGTATGTGAATATATATTTTTCAATTTAAGTCTCGGGCGCAAGTTAAATTATCAAATTATTAACTTTAGAGGAAAGTTGCGGAATCTTGCCCCTGCATTCAGTGCTGACAACTCTCCGGGGTATTTGTTACTGGGATTGTGTGTCAGTGTAGAATTGTACTGCGTGTGGGCCAGTAACCAGAGTGGGACACCTGACCACAGTGACCATATATTACTGGGAGTATCTGACAGTGTAGAATTGTACTGAGTGTGGGTTAGTAACCAGATTGGGACACCTGACCCCAGTGGCCTTGTATTACTGGGAGTATCTGACAGTGTGGAATTGTACTGAGTGTGGGTTAGTAACCAGATTGGGACACCTGACCCCAGTGGCATTGTATTACTGGGAATATCTGACAGTGTGGAATTGTACTGAGTGTGGGTTAGTAACCAGAGTGGGACACCTGACCCCAGTGGCCTTGTATTACTGGGAGTATCTGACAGTGTAGAATTGTACTGAGTGTGGGTTAGTAACCAGAGTGGAACTCCTGACCCCAGTGACCATGTATTACTGGTCATGTCTGGTATCTGTTTATCCCTGTCGCTGTTGAGAAATACTTTCTTTATTCTGTCCTAAAGTTACCCATTAGTACCCCTGAATCTATGCCCTGTAATCTTGCGAAATTGATGTATCTGTAAGTTTTGTACAGGTTTTAATTTCTTTATCCCCAGAATTATCTTCTCTGGTGGCACAAGGTCGCATCTGAGAGGTCTGATTTTGAGCCTGAATTGTCTGTGCTCAATTCTGGCTGATTTCCACTCTGTGTTCCAGGGAATGTTCAGACTTAGATTTGATCTAACTTCTGGCAGACTCATTCTTCTACTTTAAGAAAGTATCCTCTAATCATACCCGAGCCTCCAGTATTACCTTTGGCTCGGATTATTTTGCTGCCTTTATTGAATCTAATGCTGTGCTTCAGTGTGAATGATGTAGATTAATCAGAGAATAAAGTGAAATGCGTTAATATTGGGGTGTTTCTTATTGTACTGAACCAACAGAAACAGATGTTAACTATTTATTGACTGATATATAGAAGTACAGCACTGCTACAGTATTCAAACCCTGTGTATAATGGCTTTATCTTACTCTATGTATAGTTACTGTAAACATTTTAGTTATGTTGGTGCTGATTAATCCCTTTCCCCCACTGCGGTCCTGAGAGTTTCTGCGTCATGACGGTTGAAATTTTTGGTCATGCTATTTCCACAGGATGAATATTAGGATGTGGTAATTAATCGGTTCACTTCTGTAACTGATTACAGTTTGATGAACCAGTTCTGATACTAGATTCAGAGTCTCTACACATATAACCTGAACCGATCCATGCCCTTAGATCAGTGAGGTGTGTTCCTGCGAGGAGAGACAGGTATAACTGAAGAAAATACATATCGGGTTTCCATAATACATAGAAATGCCCCGGGGCAGTAAATAACAACATTCGTAAACTCTTAATAATGAAATAAATAATGAACTGCTTCAATAAATAAATTAATTCAATATCTCCAATATTATGAAGAAACTGGGGAATGTAACTAACTCAGACTCATATTGTTTAATGAATTTAATCAATTAATATTTGAGAGTGTTCAGTTCCTCTCCTCTCCGAACTCTCCCCTTCACCTCGCTCTGAAGACACTACTCGGCACCAGATGTTCATTTATATCATTGCCCATGTCGGGTCCAAAGTCCAGTAAATCCGTGCTCCCTGCTAACTCACAGCGGATGGGATCTCACCGGCCTGACACCAGGAGGTCTTTGCCTGTCTACCTTCCCTCCATTGATCCCCCGCTTGTACTTTGCGAAGCCTCACTTTTCGTTTACTGGTTCAATTCTCTTCCTCGCTCTTCCGCTGGAACTCCTCGCTCACTCGTTAAGTTTTACTTCATTTCATTTGGTTTTATTTCTTCACCCAATGCACGATCAGTTGCTACTTTTTACAATGGGATTACAAGACCTTGCTTTCACATCTAACAAAAGAAAAATCGCACCATGGGCAGTATCTAGGGATAGGACTTTAAATTCAGCAGATCTGGGATGGAAAGGAAAAATACTCCGAGCTTCCTTCTCTTGATCCCTGAAAAGTACAGGAGTATGGATCACGGGTGAGAACAGTGGAATATTCCCGCACTTACATGCTCACAGTCTGAACTCTGGAGAACACTGGGATATCCCCGCACTTACATGATCACAGGGTGAGCTCTGGAGAAAACTGGGATATCCCCACACTCACATACTCACTGCCTGGGCTCAGGACAACACTGGGATATCTGCACACTCACATACTCACAGTCTGATCTCTGGCGAACACTGGGATATACCCCCACTCACGGACTCACTGTCTGAGATCAGGAGAACACTGGGATATCTCCACACTCACATACTCACTATCTGTGTCAGGAGAACACTGGAATATACTCACACTCACATATTTACTCTCTGTGTCAGGAGAACAGTGGCATATCCCCATAATCACAAACTTACTGTCTGGGCCCAGGAGAAAACTGGGCTATCCCCACACTCACATACTCACTGCCTGGGCTCAGGACAACACTGGGCTATCCCCACACTCACATACTCACTGCCTGGGCTCAGGACAAATCTGGGCTATCCCCACACGCACATACTCACTGCCTGGGCTCAGGACAACACTGGGCTATCCCCACACTCACATACATTGTTGCAGAATTTAGAAACGCATCAGGTAGTAAGAGGAGGAGTGGGGCCGATTATGGACCATAAAGTAGATCTGCTGGATGGAGGCAGAGGGCATGGCTGAGGTATTAAATGACTACTTTGCATTTGTCTTTATCAAGGAAGAAGATGCTGCCAGAGTGTCGGTAAAGGAAGATATATTTGAGATACTGGATGGGCTAAAAATTGACAACGAAGAAGTACTAGAAAGGCTAGTTGTACTTCAAGTGGATAAGTCACTCGGTCCGGATGGGATGCATCCTAGGTTGCTGTGGGAAGTAAGTGTGGAAATTGCAGAGGTATTGGCCATAATATTCCAAACATCCATAGATATGGGGGGTGCCAGAGGACTGGAGAATAGAAAATGTCACACCCTTGTTCAAAAAAGGGTGTAAGGATGAACCCGGCAATTATAGGCCAGTCAGTTTAAAGTCAGTGGTGGAGAAATTTTTAGAAACGATAATCCGGGACAGAATTAACAGTCACTTGGACGAGGGTGGATTGATTAGGTATTGTGTTTAACTAACCTGATACAGTTTTTTGTTAAGGTAACAGAGAGTTAGATGAGGGCGATGCAGTTGATGTATATGGATCTTCAAAAGGAGTTTGTCAAAGTGCCGCATGGTAGGCTTGTCATCAAGATTGCGGCCCATGGAATAAAGGGGGCAGTAGCAACATGGATACAGAATTGGCTGAAGGACAGGAAACATAGAGTAGTGGTGAACGGTTGTTTTGTGGTCTGGAGGGAGGTGTACAGTGGTGTTCCCCCGCGGTCAGTGTTGGGACCACTGCTTTTCATGCAATATATTAATGACTTGGATTTGGATGTAAAGGGCACAATTTCAAAATTTGCAGATGACACAAAACTTGGAAGTGTATTAAACAGTGAGGAGGATAGTGATAGACTTCAAGAGGATAAGCACAGGCTGGGGGAATGGGGGACACGTGACAGATGAAATTTAACGCAGAAAAATGCGAACTGATTCATTTCGATAGGAAGAACGAGGGAGGCAATATAAACGAAAGGGCACAACACTAAAAGGGGTACAGGAACAGAGAGATCTGGGGGTATATGTGCACAAATCGTTGAACGTGGCAGGGCAGGGTGAGAAAGCAGTTGAAAAAGCATACAGGAACCTGGGCGTTATAAATAGAGGCATAGATTACAAAAGTATGGAAGTCATGATGAACCTTTATAAAACACTGGTTCGGCCACAACTGGAGTATTGTGTCCAGTTCTGGGCATCGCACTTTAGGAAAGATGTGAAGGCCTTAGATAGGGTGCAGAAGAGATTTACTGGAATGATTCCAGAGATGAGAGACTTGGAACAGAGACGGTTGCGAGAAGATTTGATAGAGGTGTTCAAAATCATGAAGGTTCGAGGCAGATTAGATGGAGAGAAACTGTTCCCATTGGCGGACGGTGTCAAGGACCAGCGGACATAGATTTAAGTTGATTGGCAAAAGAACCAAAGGTGACATGAGGGAAAACTTTTTTACACAGCGAGTGGTTAGGATCTGGAATGCACTGCCTGAGGGGGTGATGGAGGCAGATTCAATCATGGCCTTCAAAAGGGAACTGGATAAGCAGTTGAAAGGAAAAAATATGCAGGGCTACGGTGTTAGGATCGGGGAGTGGGACTAGCTGGATTACACTTGCATAGAGCCGGCATGGATTCTCGAACAATACTGGGATATTCCCACACTCACATATTCACTGTCAGGGCTCTGGAGAACACTGGGGTATCTCAACACTCACATACTCACTCTCAGGGCTCTGGAGAACACTGGGTTGTCCCCACACTCACAAACTCACTGTCAGGGCTCGGGAGGGCACTGGGATATCCACACACTAAAATACTCACTGTCAGGGCTCGGGAGAACACTAGGGTATCCCCACATTCACATACTCACTGTCAGGGCTCGGGAGGGCACTGGGATATCCCCACATTCACATACTCACTGTCAGGGCTCGGAAGAACACTACGATATCCCCACATTCACATACTCACTGTCAGGGCTCTGAAGAACACTAGGTTATCCCCACATTCACATACTCACTGTCAGGGCTCGGGAGAACACTAGGGTATCCCCACATTCACATACTCACTGTCAGGGCTCGGGAGAACACTGGGGTATCCCCACACTCACACATTTGCTGTCTGGGCTCAGACACGGAGAATGGTCCGTTGAGTTTGATCAATAATTCCCATTCTCTTTTCCCTCCTCTTTTTTACAGTTAATTTAGTGGCGATTGTGATCCTGTCCCGGGCAAAGTGCGGCCTCTCCACCTGCACCACTCGCTACCTGGTGGCGATGGCAGCGGCGGATCTACTGGTCATTATCACTGGGGTCATACTGTGGCGGATCAGTTATTATTATTTCCCAGGATCTTTCCTGGACATCACCCCTGTGTGTAGTGTTATCGCTGTCATGACTCGTGCAGCCACAAACTGTTCGGTCTGCTTCACAGTCACTTTCTCCTTCGATCGATTTGTCGCCATTTGTTGCCAGAAGCTGAAAGCGAAATATTGCACCGGGAAAACTGCGGCTGTGGTTCTAATAACAACCTGCATTCTGCTCTGTTCAAAAAACATTCCCTTCTACTTTACATTTGAACCTGGTGAGATAATCGACAATGTACCATGGGATTGTTATCCGAAATCAAGTTATTTTACTGAGCCCGGATGGGTGGGATTTGACTGGTTTGATACGATTTTAACCCCATTGCTCCCAATTGCTTTAATTATGTTGCTCAACGCTCTGACCATCAGACACATTTTGGTGACCAGTCGAGTCCGTAAGGGACTGAGGGGTCAGAGCAAGGGAGATACTGGCAATGACCCAGAGATGGAGAGCAGAAGGAAGTCTGTGATTTTACTCTTCACGATAACCGGCAGCTTCATACTTCTGTGGCTGACCAATGTTGCTGAATTCTTATTTTATAACATTGCAGGTGCAAATCCCGTGGATTACAATGATTCTTTATATATCTTCGAACAAGCCGGAACTATGCTGCAGATTTTAAGTTCCTGCACAAACACATTTATTTATGGGGTCACTCAGTCCAAGTTCAGAGAACAGTTTAAAAGCGCGGTGAAATATCCGGTTACCTTAATTATTCATTTCATGAATAATAAAATCAATGGGGCACAGCCCAGGGGTTAGAGAGCGTGTTTCCAGGACATTAATCTCATATTGATCCCTAGGCTTCCACCCTTAATTATTACATTAATGAATAATAAAAACAATTGAGCCCAGCCTAGAGGAAGGAACGCGTGTTTCCCCAGATTTCACTCCCCTGAATCGCTCGCGACCAGAAAATAAAAACAGGGGTGGGGCATTCATTTTATTTAGGGGGCGTCATTCTTTTGATTGACAGGACCACCATTCTGGTCAGGGGACGCCACTCTTTTAGAATCATAGATTCATCGAATGGTTACAGCACAGAAGGAGGGCATTCGGCCCATCGAACCAATGTCTGCTCTTTGTAAGAGCAATCCAGTTCGAACCATTCCCCCGTTCCTTCAGCGTAGATCTGCATTTTTTTCACTTCAAATATTTATCCAACTCCTTTTTGAAAGCCATGATTGAATCTTCTTTCACCCCCTTCCAGGCTGTGCATTCCAGATCATAAATACTCGCCACACAAAAACGTGTTTCCTCATGTTGCCTTTGGTTATTTTGCCAATGACCTTAAATCTATGTTCTGGTTCTTGACCCTTCCGCCAATGGGAACAGTTTATCTTTATTTACTTTATCTAACCTATTCATGTTTTTGAACATTTCTATCAAATCTCCTCTTAATCTTCTCCGCTCTAAGTAGAACAACCCCAGCTTCTCCACTCTATTCACATAAATGAAGCCCCTCATCCCTGGGACCATTCTAGTAATTTTGTTCTTCACCCTCTCTAAGGCCTTCACATGTTTCCTAAAGTGCAGTGCCCAGAATTTGACACAATACTCCAGTTGAGGCCGAACCAGTGTTTTACGAAGGTTCAACATAACTTCCTTGCTTTTATGCTCTATGCTTCTATTTATAAAGCCCAAGATCTCGTATGTTTTTTAAATCGCCTTCTCAACCTGTCCTACCACCTTCAACGATTTGTGCACATATACCCCCAGGTCTATCTGTTCCTGCACCCCTTTAGAATTGTACCATTTAATTTATATTGCCTCTCCTCATTCTTCACACAAAAAGATGTCACTTCGCACCTCTCTGCGTTAAATTTCATCTGCCATGTGTCCGCCCATTCCACCAGCCTGTCTTTTTTTTTATTCGTTCATGGTATGTGGGCTTCGCTGGCGGGGCCGGCATTTATTGCCCATTCCTAATTGCCCTTGAGAAGGTGGTGGTGAGCCGCATTCTTGATCCGCTGCAGTACGTGTGGTGAAGGTTCTCCCACAGTGCTGTTAGGAAGGGAGTTACAGGATTTTGACCCAGCGACGATGAAGAAACGGCGATATATTTCCAAGTCGGGATGGTGTGTGACTTGGAGGGGAACGTGCAGGTCGCGTTGTTCCCATGTAGCTGATGCTCTTGTCCTTCTAGGTGGTAGAGGGTACGGGTTTGGGAGGTGCTGTCGAAGAAGCCTTGGCGAGTTGCTGCAGTGCATCCTGTGGATGGTACACACTGCAGCCACTGTGCGCCGGTGGTGAAGGGAGTGAATGTTTAGGGTGGTGGATGGTGTGCCAATGAAGCTGGCTGCTTTGTCCTGGATGGCGTCGAACTTCTTGAGTACTGTTGGAGCTGCACTCATCCAAACAAGTGGACAGTATTACAACACACTCTTGACTTGTGCCTTGTAGATGGTGGAAGGCTCTGGGGAGTCAGGAGGTGAGTCACTCGCCGCAGAATACCCAGCCTCTGACCTGCTCTTGTAGCCACAGTATTTATATGGCTGGTCCAGTTAAGTTTCTGGTCAATGCTGACCCCCAGGATGTTGAAGGTTGGGGATTCGGCGATGGTAATGCCATTGAATGTCAACGGGAGTTGGTTAGCCTCTCTCTTGTTGGAAATGGTCATTGCCTGGCACTTGTCTGTCGCGAATGTTACTTGCCACTTATGAGCCCAAGCCTGGATGTTGTCCAGGTCTTACTGCATGCGGGCTCGGACTGCTTCAGTATCTGAGCGGCCTCTGTCCTCTTGAAGTCCAACCCTATCCTCCTCACTGTTCACTACAGTACCAATTTTTTGTCATCTGCAAATTTTGAAATTATGCACTTTACAACCAAGTCCAATTCATTAATTTATATCGAAAAAGCAGTGGCCCTAATACCGACTCCTGGGGCACACAACTCTATACGTTCCTCTAGTTCGAAAAAGAATCATTCACCTCCACTCTCTGTTTCCTTTCACTCAGCCAATTTCGTATCCACGCTGCCACTGCACATTTTATTCCATGGGCTTCAATTTTGCTGACAAGCCTATTATGCGGCACTTTATCAAACACCTTTTGAAAGTCCATGCATAAAAAAATCAACCGTATTGCCCTCATCAACCTTCTTATTGACCCGAATCAAAAGACTCAATCAAGTTAGTTAAACATGTTCTGCCTTTACGAATCCACATTTGTCCAAAAGACTATTAACTCTGTCCCGGATTATCGTTTCTAAAAGCTTCCGCTCCACCGATGTTAAAATGACTGACCTGTAGTTGCTGGATTTATCCTTGCACCCTTTTTTAATCCAAAGTTGTCCACCCTTATCCACGTTTCCTATCCATTATTTTGATTGACTGGTCAGCCATTCTGTTCAGGGTGAGGTCACATTTTTGATTACGAGGTCCGCCGTTCTGTTCAAGGTTACTCTTTTGATTAACAGGTCCGCTATTCTGTTAGAATGATATCATCATAGAAATTTACTGAAGGAGGCCATTCGTGTCCGTGCCGGATAAAAAGAGCTTTCCAGCCTAATGCCACTTTCCAGCTCTTGGTCCATAGCCTTTAGGTTACGGCAATTCAAGTGCATATCCAAGTACTTTTTAAATGCAATGAGGGTTTCTGCCTCTACCATCCTTTCAGGCACTGAGTTCCAGACCCCCCCCCCCCCCCCCCCGCCCCAACCCTCTGAGTGAAAAAGAATCGGCCTCAGCTCCCCTCGAATCATTCTATCAATTACTTTATGCCCATGCCTCCTGGTTATTGACCTCTCGGCTATGGGAAATAGATCCTTCCTATCCACTCTATCCAGGCCACTCTAATTTTATAGGCCTCCATTAAATCTCCCCTCAGCCTCCTGTATTCCACAGAAAATAATTCCAGCCTATCCAATCTTTCCTCATAGGTAAAATTCTCATGTACTGGCAACAGCCTTATAAATCTCTTCCTTACGTTCTCAACTGCAGTCACATATTTCTTGTGATGTGTTGACCAGAACTATACGCAGTGGCCTAACAAGTGTGTTATACAGTTCTAACATGACCTCCCTGCTCTTAAATTCTATGCCTCGGCTAATAAAGTAAAGTACACCGTATGCCTTCTTAACCACCGAAGCTACCTGTCCTGCTACCTTCAGAGGTCTGTAGACATGCACTGTAAGGTCCCTCTCTTTCTCTACACTTTTCCTACATTTATTGTGTATTCCTTTTCATTGTTAGCCGTCCGCAAATGCATTACCGCACACTTCTCCAGATTGAATTCCATTTCCCACTTTTCTGCCTACCTGACCAGTCCATTGATATCATCCTGCAATCTACCGCATTGCACCTCACCCTTAACTGCAGGGCCATTTTTTGTATCATCTGCAAACTTCGTAATCAGTCCCCCTAAATTTAAGTCTAAATCATTGATATATACAACAAAAAGCAAGGGGCCAATACTGAGTCCTACGAAACCCCACTGGAAACAGCCTTCCAGACACAAAAACACCCATCGACCATTACGCTTTGCTTCCTGCCACTGAGCCGATTTTGGATCCAACATGCCACTTTACCTTGGATTGGAATTGGCTTTTACTTTTCTGACCAGACTGCCACGTGTGGCCTTGTCAAAAGTCTTGCTAAAATATATGTAGACTACATCAAATGCGCAACCTTCATCGGCCCTCCTTGTTACCTCCTCGAAAAAGTCAATCAAGTTATTGAGACGCGAACTTCCCTTAACAAATCCACGTTGACTGTTCTTGATTAATCCGTGCCTTTCTAAATGACGATTAATACTGTCCCTCAGAATTATTTCCGATAAATTTCCCACCAACGATGTTATGCTGACTGGCTTGTAATTAAAAACAAAAAATGCTGGAAAAGCACAGCATTTCATGCAGTATTTGTGGACAGATGCTGCCTGATTTGATGAGCTTTTACAGCATTTTCTGTTTTTATTTCGGAATTCCAGCACCTGCAGTATTTTGCTCCTGGCCTGTAATTATTCGGTCTATCCCTGCCTCCATTTTTAAACAACGGTACAACGTTAGCAGAACTCCGGTCCCCTGTAGCCAGAGAGGATTGGAAAATGATGGTCAGAGCTTGCACAATTTCCTCTCTAGCTTCTCTTAACAGCCTGGGATACAATTCATCCGGGCCTGGCGATTTATCTACTTTTAAAGATGCTAAACTCCTAAATATATCCTCTCTCAATATGTTTATCCCATCCAATGTTTCACACTCCTCCTCCTCAACTACAATGTCTGCATCGTCCCCTTCTTTTCAGAGAATCATAGAAAATTACTGCACAGGCGGAGACCATTCGGTTTCTGTCCCGGCCGAAAAAGAGCTATCCGGCTGAATCCCACTTTCCAGGACTTGGTCCGTAGCCTTTTAGGTTATGGCACTTCAACTGCTCAACCAAGTACTTTTTAAGTACAAGAGGATTTCTGCCTCTACTACCCTTTCAGGCACTGAGGTCCACACTCCCACCACCCTCTGGGTGAAAACCATTCTACTCAGCTCCCCTCTAATCGTGCTATCAATTACTTTAAGTCTATGCCTCCTTGTTATTGACTCCTCTGCTATGAGAAATAGGCCCTTCCAATCCATTCTATCCAGGGCCCTCTAATTTTATAGACCTCAATTAAATGTTCCTTCAGCCTCCTTTGTTCCAAAGAAAAGAACCCCAGCCCATCCAAACTTTTTTTCACAGCTAAAATTCTCCAGCCCAGGCAACATCCTCGTAAATCTCCTCTGTACCCTGTCTAATGCAATCACATCTTTCCTGTAATCTGGTGAACAGAACTGTACGCAATACTCAAGCTGTGACCTAACCAATGTTTTATTCAATTCCAGCATAAACTCCCTGCTCTTATATTCTATGCCTCGGCAAATAAAGGAAAGTATCCCGTATGCCTTTTTAACTCCTTTATCGACCCATCCTTCCACTTTCGGGAATCTGTGGACATGCACACCAAGATCCCTTTGTTCCTCTGCACCTCTCAGTATCCTCCCTCTTATTGTGTACTCTCTTGCCTTGTTTGTCCTCCCCAATGCATCACCTCACAGTTCTCCGGAATGAATTTCATTTGTCACTTTTCTGCCCAGCTGGACAGTTTTGTGAAGAAAGACGCAAAGTATTCATTAAGAACCATACCCAAATCTTCTGCCTCCACAAACAGGTTACCTTTGTGGTCTCTAATCGGCCCTACTCTTTCCTTATTTATCCTCTTGCTCTTTATGCATTTTTTAAACACCTTTGGGTTTTCCTTTATTTTACTTGCTAAAGATTTTCATGCCTTATCTTTGCTCTCCTAATTTCCATTCTAATTTCACCCCTGCACTTGCGATACTCGTTTAGGCTTTCTGCAATATTGATCTCTCGGTATCTGACATAAACTTTCCTTTTTTGCCTTATCCTATCCTGCGTGCTCCTTGACATCCAGGGAGCTCTAGATTATGGAATCCCGCCCTTTTTCTTTGTGGGAACATATTTGCTCTGAACCCTCACTATCTCCTCCTTGAATGCCTCCCACTGCCCTGACAATGATTTACCTTCAAGTAGCTGCTTCCAGTCCACTTTTGTTAAATCACATCTCAGATTAGTAAAATTGGCCTTTGCCCAATTGAGAACTTTTAATCTTGGTGTATCTTTGTCCTTTTCTATAACTACGCCAAAACTAACCGTATTATGATCACTACCACCAAAATGCTTTCCCACTGTTACCCCTTCCTTCTGCCAAGGCTTCATTCCCTAAAATTAAGTTCAGAATTGCCGCCTCTCTTGTTGGGCTAGCAACGTACTGGCTAAAAAAAAGTTCTCCTGGGAGCATTTAAATAATTCTGCGTACTCTCTATTGTTTAGATTGATTCTACCCCTGATAATATTAGGGTTGTTGAAAAACCCTACTATTACAGCCCTGTTATTTTTGCACTTCTCAGAAATTTGCCTCCATATTTTCTCTTCTATCTCCCTCTGACTGTTTGCAGGTCTATTGTGTGATTAAATCTATAGTGTCCCTGCAGCGTGATTGCCCCTTTTTTGTTCTTCAGTGGAACCCACATGGCCTCGTTCGATGATCCTTCTAACATATTATCCCTCCTCACAGCTGTAAATGTTTATTTAACCAATATTGCAACACCCCTAACTCCTTTCTGTCCCCCTCTTTATCTCGTCTGAAAACCCTGTAACCAGGAATGTTGAGCTGCCATACCTGCCCTTCTTGAAGCCATGTTTCAGTAATTGGTATGAAATCATATTTCCATGTGCCTATCAGTGCCCTCAGCTCATCTGCGTCACTCACTGGACTCCTTACGTCGAAGTATATACCATTAAGCACTGCCAAACTCCATTGTTGTCAATTTTCTAGCCATTGTTTCCTCTGCCCTCCAAACCCGCTTACTGATGCCTTCCATTTCCAGCCCTGTTTCTCTCCCTTCTGAATCTACACTCAGGTTACCATCCCCCTACCAAGCTAGTTTAAACCCTCCCCAAAAGCACGAGTAATCCTCCCCACGAGGATATTGGTCCCTGCCGTGTTGAGGTACAACCCGTCCGGCTTGTACTGGTCCAATCTCCCCCAGAACCGGTCCCAATGCCCCAGGAACCTAAAGCCATCCCTCCTGCTCCATCTGTCTAGCCACGCATTCATCTGCACTATCCTCCTATTTATGTACTCACTAGCCGGAGGCACCGGAGCAATCCGGAGATTACTACCTTTGAGGTCCTGCTTACTAATCTCATTCCTAGCTCCCTAAAATCTGCCTGCAGGACCTCATCCCACTTTCTACCTATATCGTTGGTACCGATATGGATAACGACCTCTGCTGTTCACCCTCCCCCCTCAGAACGTTCTGCAGCCGTTCAGTGGCATCCTTGAGACTGGCACCAGGGAAGCAACATACCATCCTGGAATTACGTCTGTGGCTGCAGAAACGCCTGTATGTTCCACTAACTGTTGAATCCTCTATCACTATTAATTTCATTGCATTCCTCCTCCCCCCGTATAGCTAAGCCGCCCATGGTGCCGTGGACCTGGCTCTGACAACTCTCCACAGAGGAACCAACTCCCTCACCGAACTGAATACCGGTTAGAGAGCGAGATGCACTCAGGGGACTGCTACAATACCTTTTGTTGCCGTCCTCCTCACGATTATCTATACCCCTCAATTTGGTGTTATCTGCAAATTTTGAATTTGTACTTCCAATTCCTGAGTCCAGTAGTTCCCGCTTACAATCTGAACTGGATTTGTATGTTTCTGTACTGTCCCATATCTAAAAATACGATCGTGTAACTCGGGGATATAAAAATACATGGGTTTTACATAAAACCTAAATAGAATTGACAAAATAGAAACAGACCATTCAGCCCATTAGTTTGTGCAGGTGCTTATACCCAACACGAGATTCCTCCAACCCCGCTTCAACTAACCCTATTAGTATATATTTGTATTCCTTTCTCCCTCATGTAATTATTTAGCTTCCCCTTAAACGCATCTATGCTATTCCCCTCAACCACCCCATGTAGCAGCAACTTTCACATTCTAACCCCTCTCTGGGTAAAGAAGTTTCTCCTGCATTCTTTCATGGATTTATTAGTGACAATTTTATATTGATCACCCCAAGTTGTGGATTCTCTACCGGTGGAAACATCTTCTCTTCTTCTACCCTATGAAGCTTCTTCAAATTGTAAAGACATCGATTAGGTCATCCCTCAGTCTTCTCCTTTCTAGTGAAAAGAGCCCCAGCTTGTTCAAACTTTCCTGATAAGTAGATCCTGTCAGTTCTGGGATCAATTTTGTGAATCTTTTTGCACCTTCTCCAGTGCCTCTATATCCGTTTTACACGATGCAGACCAGAACTCTGATGGGCTCTGTAACTGGCAGAGATGATGGATGTGCTGTGTTGTGGGGTGGGGTGGGCTCTGATGTTGGGAGGGGATGGGCCGGCTCTGTTGTGTGGGGAGGGGGGATAGGCGGGCTCCGCTGTGGGGGGTTGGGGCGTTGAGCAGTCTCTGTTTCGGAGGGGATGGACGGGCTCTTTTATGGGGGTGGGCGATAAACGGGCGCTGTTGTGGGGGAGGGGGATAGGCGGACTCTGTTGTGGAGGAGGGGGATAGGTAGGATCTGTTGTGGGGCGGGGTGTGGGGATACCTGGGTTCTGTTCTGGGGGGATAGGCGTGCTCTGTTGTGGGGGACGTGGGATAGCCGGGCTCTATTGTGATGAGAGGGGGAGAGACGGGCTCTGTTGTGGGGGGATAGGCGGGCTCTGTTGTGGGGGACGGGGGATAGCCGGGCTCTATTGTGATGAGAGGGGGAGAGACGGGCTCTGTTGTGGGGGGATAGGCGGGCTCTGTTGTCAGGGTGGGGGATAGCCGGGCTCTGTTATGGGATGGGATTTACTCAATTATCCCACCTGCTGTTGCACCAGCGAGTTCACACGGGGGAGAGGCCGTTCACCTGCAATGAGTGTGGGAAGGGATTCACTCGCTCATCCGCCTGCTCATCCAGCGGCGAGTTCACCCTGGGGAGAGGCCGTTCACCTGCACTGAGTGTGGGAAGTGATTCACTCGTTCATCCCACCTGCTGAGACACCAGAGAGTTGATATTTGACTGCAGGTGTTGGATTCTGTTGTTATTACCGATGTTAATCACATCCAGGACTGAACCATGTTCATTCTGACAGTCAGGGTTTGTTCTTGCTGATGTTAATAACCCCGCTAACTGGGCTGGAGTTTAATATTCTATTATCTGTCAAATAAATCAGCTTTATTTCAAAAGACATTGTTGTAGATTTTTGTCTTTCCCACCTGAGTGTTTAGCATCACCTGACTGGAGCTCAGAAAGGACAATCTGCGGGGAGGATCGTACGGTGGGAAGAGAACTTCACCCTGGACACAGTCCTTCAGGGCCACACTGAGAGGGTCTCTTCACAGACAACAAACTCGCCGTGCGGGTTAATCTTGACGAGTGTAGAAAATGTGCCCCAGTCACTTTCTTCGATGATTCAGAGCTCCTCGGCACGGAACAGAAAGCTCGTTACAACTGTGTTTCGAGTCAGGAAGAAGAACGGTGAATGCTGGAAGCGTGCTGTCAAATCAGAGATTGGTGTAAAACTGTGATCTGTTCCTGACTGGAAGCAAAACGGCAGGTTTAAGTTTCCAGTCTAAAAATGACTGTGGTAATAATTGTATGAAGATTTAACCTGTTTGTGTTACAGTCCCGATTCTACCATTTTAAGGCAATTGTTAAGTCATTTAAAATAAACCCATTAAAGTCTGCTTTAAAATAGCAGAGGGAGGAGTTCACAGGAGCCTGTTAACTACTGGTACAATTATACAACAGCCATTTGATCTCCAGATAAAGAAGGACCTGCAGTGTGTTTCAAGAATTCCCTGTTTTATTGATGTGTGCAGTTAGACAACAGGATAACAAAAAATACACGACCGGAACATCCACGGGGGTACGATCCCGACAGTTACTCTGGGATCACTCCCACTGCGGAACTCCATCACTGAACCTGCTTAAAGTTGTAGGCTTAGGGAGTGCGCTTCCGGGAGTGGACTGTTAGAAGGCTGGGTTTCGGTGTCCTCACAAATATATGCCGGGGAACCAGAGGAATCCTTATGAGGAGACGTCTGGGGTTTTCCCTGCCAATGTCGGCCTATGGGTGAATGATTCCTGGCTCCCGGAACTGTCTTACATTTAAACCAGTTCGGATCAAGATGAATTCAATGCGTTAAACCGCAGTTAGGTTCCCGACAAGTTGCTGAGTGAGTGAATGAATTCTTTCTTTACAAATCACCAAGGAAGAAACCAGATCACAAGTCATACACTAAACACTGTTTGTTGGTTACAAATCACAATTTATAGTTAAAGCTGGGCAAACGGTCGCTTAATAGACATGTATAAATGTAATCAGAGTTATCCAGCAGTTGATCAGTAAATCATCAATGGATCGAGTTACTAAACAAAACGAGTAGAGTAGAAGAGGTGACCATCACCTAATCTCCCACCATCAACATCCTGGGGCTCACCATTGAAAAGAAACTTAACTGGACCAGCCACATAAATATTGTGGCTCCAAGTGCAGATCAGAGGCTAAGTATTTTGCGGCGAGTGACTCACCTCCTGACTCCCCAAAGTCTTTCCACCATCGACAAGGCACAAGTCGGGAGTGTGATGGAACACTCTCCACTTGCCTGGATGAGTGTAGCTCCAACAACACACAAGAAGCTCGACACCATCCAGGACAAAGCAGCCCGCTTGATTGGCTCCCCATCCACCACCCTAAACATTCACTCCCTTCACCACTAGCGCACTGCAGCAACTCGTGAGGCCTCTTCGACAGCACCTCCCAAATCCGCGACTCTTCCACCTAGAAGCACAAGGGCAGCAGGCACATGGGAACACCGCCACCTTCACGTTCCCCTCCAAGTAACACACCATCCTGGATGGAAATATATCGCCTTTCCTTCATCGTCGCTGGGTCAAAATCCTGGAACTCCCTTCCTAACAGCACTGTGGGAGAACCTTCACCACACGGACAGAAGCGGCTCAAGAAGGCAGCTCACCACCACCTTCTCAAGGGCAATTAGGGATGGGCAATAAATTCTGGCCTTGCCAGCGACGCCCACATCCCATGAATGAATTAAAAAATTTAGTGAATCACTCTAAATTAGCACTAATGGACGCTGAACATTAAGTACAATAGGGGCCAGAGTCGCAGATTATAAATTGGAGAGATTACTTTAACAGCAATTCCTTCGATAGCTGACATGTTAGCAGCTTTGAACAGCCCGTCTATCAAGCAGCTCCAGTCTATGGGTGATTACCAAAATTCAGAGCTTACACGGCCTCCTCCTCGAGTTACCGAACAGTCTTTCTGCTGTCAATATAGAGCTGGAGGATTGGGCCCTGATGTGTTTCCTTGTTCGTATTATGTTAAAAACATTTTCTGAATGGATAAATATTTCAAACCAGGTTTCCAGGCGTGACGCTCTATTCACACATCGAAGGTGAGAGTGATGCTGTGGGGAATACAGCCAGTCTAGTCGGGGTTATTGATATCAGAAACAAACCACTGCCAGAATGAACATGATTTGGTCCGAGATGTGATTAACAGCAGAATCCAACCCCTGTATTTACACGTGAATCAGCCGGTGGGATGGCTGATTAAATCACTTCCCACACACGGGACAGATGGACGGCCTCTCCCCAGTGCGAATATGCTGGTGAGTCAGCAGATCACTTGTGCTTTTAAAGCTCTTATTACACTTAGTATATTTAAAAGGACTATTATCAGAGTGAACAAGTGAGCGTGCTGCGGAGGCTGGATGAATAAGTCAATCCATTCCCACGTACGGAGCAAGTAAATGACCTCTCCCCTGAGTGAACACACTGGCGAGTCAGTATTTGGGGTGAAATATTGAATCCCTTCCCTCACAAAGAGCAGGTAAACGGCCTCTCCCCTGGGTGAATACGCTGTTGTTCAGTGAGGTGGAAAGAACGAGTGAATCCCTTCCCACACACGGAGCAGGTAAACGGCCTCTCCCCAGTGTGTACTCGCTGGAGTGTCAGCAGGGTGGATGACAGAGCGAATCCCTTCCCACACACGGAGCAGATGAACAGCCTCTCCCCAGTATGTCAGCGTCGATGAGTTTCCAGCTCACATGGGTAATTGAAACCCTTCCCACAATTATCACATGTACTGTTTTGTTTTAAACACAGTTTCCGGATCTGAGACAATATAGTACACCGGCGAAAGTAAAAGATACTACTTTATTTTAAAACTTATAACATACAAGTACTGTAACAGACAAACAAGCAATCAATCACAAGCTCACGGCCGTCTGCCCGTCGGGAACCCTTGAAGTCGATGGCTGGTAATTGAGCCTGTAGTTTCCCAAGGCACCGTATGCACTCCCAGTCCTCGGTGAAGTCCCCCGTGTCTGTAAAGTCGCCGATAGTAATACTGGGCCGTAAACAAGTATACTTGTGGCGGACGGCCAGGTCAAACAGCTGGTGGCCTTGAGGCGTCTTGCGCATTGTCAACACTTTTAGCTGCTGACAACACTTGTGAAATGTCATACAGTTCACTCTTATGTTACAACCAAATTTCCACGGTTTCTCTGTGGTGCAGGTATCCTTGTGTCTGTCCAGGTTGGATGATCAGTTGAAGCCTCGTCCCCCAGACTCCAGACCCAGAACTCCAATGGCTGCAAGAACAGGATAGTAAATGCGTTCTATCTGAACCATTACAGGATCGCCCATTTCTGTGAGAAGCATTGACTTCTGTTGATCTAAACACCGCAGCTCCGGTAGCAATCTGCGCTGATACAATGCAACGAGCTCTGATTTGTACAGGCGCTAAATCTCCACTGAGACGGTTAGACCCCTGATCATTGCTGTTACTTTCAGTCACCTGAACAAACACATTACATCAGCAGCTTTATCTTCAGTGTAAATAATGGCGTGGATATATCACAAACACCTCAAAGTTCAGAATTATGTCTTAATGAGACTTCACTTCGGAATAAAGTTATAAGCTGTGCTCAGAAAGGACTGGTCCAACAACAGTGAGCGGCTTCATTTACAGTTTTCATATGATTGTATTGACCATGTTCACTCTGCCGATTCATTTATAAATTTTACCGATTTCACCGCATGTAAACTGAATCCAGGGAAACAAACAGACCCGTTTCACTCTGTTCCTGAAGTTTCCCAGTTAAATTATGAATTTTGAGTCTCTGACACGGGGACAGATAAAGGCCACGTTGAGGATTGCAGCCGAGAAGTGACTGTGGGTGATATTCGGGGTCGGACACTGAACGAGCTTCATTGCTATTCCACTCTCCGTTATTTTACTGCAGATGTTTACCCGTTTATTTAACATTGGTTGTTGGCTCCAGTAAAATTGGTCCTGTGTAACCCCGAGCTGAGCTCATGACCCGATTTGACCTCCATCACCAAGGCCCCGTGCTTCCCTCACTCGCCTCCATTCTTTCCTCAGCCCATTGAAACCGTTATCATTGCCTCTGTCCTCTCCAGACTCTATTGCTCCAATGCGCTACTGGCCGGCACACCCAACCTCCACCTTCCAGCCAGCTTCACGTCCTGCTCGGCCTCACCACCCTCACTGACTCCCTGTTCCCGTTTGCCTAACATTTAAAATTTTCATCCTGTGCTTTAAATCCCTGCATGGCCTTCCCCTCCCCATCTCTGCCCACTCCTCCACACCTACGGAAACCCACCCATGATCTCCTCATTTATCGATCATTGGCCTCTTTTGGTGGGACTGCCCTCGCTTGGTGCTACTCACCTCTCTGATCATAGTCAGGAGAAACTTCTCTTCCCACCCTATCACCGTTATATCTGTTGCCTCTAAATGTTCAATCCTTGCCCCCCTCCTCTTCCTCATCGACATGCTGCCCTTTGGTGACATTGTCTGCAGACATGGATCAGCTTTCAGATGGACGCTGACAAAACCACCGCCTGTCTTCACCCATCCAATGTCTTTGAGTTGTCAGAGCGATATTCTGTTTTAGATGAGCCACAATTTCATCCAGTTAAAAATTGGGAAGTCATGATCCTTGACCCCACAAACTCCACATACTTGCCACAGGGTTGTTCATCCGCACCCCTCTCTTTCCGATTGGTGAGTCCCTCACCAGTCATCCAAGTCCTACTGATCTGCATTGGCTTCCAGTCTCCTAAGCCTGTAGTTCACTTTTATTTTTTGTACACTTAAATCCACCAGGGCCACACCCCTCGATATCTCTATAGCCTCCTCCTGCAGTCCCTGCCAAATACTCTGCTGCTCGACCTTTGGCCGCTTGTGCCTCCTCAGGCCATTTCCCACACTTTTGACATCCGTGCCTTCAGCCACAGTCACGCTCCAGAATTCCCTCCCGATGCTCCCCCATCTCCCTCTCCCCCTTTCAGGCGTCAGCCGTAGCTCAGTAGTAGCAGTCTCGCTTCTGAGTTAGAAAGTTGTGAACTTTAAGTCCCACCTCAGATACTTGAACACATAATCCAGGCTGACACTGCAGTCTGGTACTGAGGGCGAACTGTATTGTCGGAGGTGCCGACTTTCAGAGCACACGTTAAACCGAGGGCCCATCTGCCCTCTTGGGTAGATGTAAAAGATCCCACAGCAATATTCGAAAAACAGAAGGGGAGTTCTCCCTGGTGTCTTGTGCTTTATTTAACCCTCGACCAACATTACTAAAACCGATTTTCTGGTCATTTATCTCAGTGCAGTTTGTGGGAACTTGCAGTGTGCAAATTAGTTGGCTACATTACCACAGTCACTGCACTTCAAAATGTACTTCATTTATTGCAAAGCGCTTTGGAACGTCCTGAGATCTTGAAAGGCGCAATATAAAGGGAAGTTATTTCCTTCTATTAGAACTTCCATGAAAGCCATCTCTTGCTTTATGATTTTGACATCCCTCATAATATCTCCTTCTTTGGTCTGGGGTCCATCTAATCTGATTATACATCCGTAAATAGTCTTAAGATATTTATCTATGTTGAATCCGCTATATAAACCCAAGTAGTTATTGTTATATTTTACCATCCTCCACTCTCTTCATCCCACCATTGGTGGCCATTCCTTCAGGCATCTAAATTCTACTCTCGAAAACCACCTTATCCCCTCCGTCTCTCCATTTGATTCTCCTCCTTTTGCACCCTTTTTAAACTCACTCGTTGACCAAGGTTTTCGTCAGTCCTCCTGATATCGTCTTATTGCCTTCGTGCCCACTTTTACCCACTCCTCAGTGAAGCCTCACTATAGAAACAACATTGAACCCACACAGGGCACAACGTAGATTCTCTAGAATGAAGCCAGAGAATGTACTCTGTATGAGGAAAGTTGTGAAATTCCGGGAATTTTTCAACGCAAATGGATATGAGGAGACTTAAAATTCAAATAATGAAGTTGTTTGATAGATTCGTGGAGAATTGCTGTATCCTCTGGTTGTGAGGATCAGTGATAGAGCAATAGAGAATTACTGTATCCTCTGGTCGTGAGGATCAGTGAAAGAGTAACAGAGAATTACTGTATCCTCTAGTTGTGACGATCAGTGATAGACTAATAGAGCATTCCTGTATCCTTTGGTCGTGAGGATCAGTGAAAGAGTAACAGAGAATTACTGTATCTTCTAGTTGTGAGGATCAGCGATAGACCAATAGAGAATTACTGTATCCTCGAGTTGTGAGGATCAGTGATAGACGAATAGAGAATTACTGTATCCTCTGGTCGTGAGGATCAGTGATGGATTAATAGTGAATTACTGTATCCTATGGTCGTGAGGGTTAGTGATGGTGTAATAGAGAATTACTGTATCCTCTGGTTGTGAGGATCAGTGATAGACTAATAGAGAATTACTGTATCCTCTGGTTGTGAGGATCAGTGATTGACTAATAGAGAATTACTGTATCCTCTGGTCGTGAGGATGAGTGATAGACTAATAGAGAATTACTGTATCCTCTGGCCGTGAAGATCAGTGATAGACTAATAGGGAATTACTGTATCCTCTGGTTGTGAGGAAGAGTGATAGATTAATAGAGAATTACTGTATCCTCTGGTTGTGAGGATGAGTGATAGACTAATAGAGAATTACTGTATCCTCTGGTTGTGAGGATGAGTGATAGAGTATTAGAGAATTACTGTATCCTCTGGCCGTGAAGATCAGTGATAGAGTATTAGAGAATTACTGTATCCTCTGGTTTTGAGGATCAGTGATAGACTAACAGAGAATTACTGTATCCTCTGGTTGTGAGGATGAGTGATAGACGAATAGAGAATGACTGTATCATCTGGTTGTGAGGATCAGTGATAGATTATTAGAGAATTACTGTATCCTCTGGCCGTGAAGATCAGTGATAGATTAATAGAGAATCACTATATCATCTGGCTGTGTGGTTCTGTGACAAGGGGTCATCAATTTCAGCTCACCATGAAAGACTTCATGTGTATATTCTTCACGCAGAGAGTTTTTTGGAGCATGGAATGTTTCACCAGAGGAAATGGAAAAATCAGAAAAGAGGAAATTGCAACTTTTACCATTGTATCATTTAAGAGAAAATTGAATACATATTTCAAATTGATGACGATAAAGGGTATTTGGAGGAAAGTTTACCATGACATACGTTTTGAATTGCTTTTACTATGAACTGTCACTGACACGATGGGTCAAATGGCCTCCCCCTCTTCTGTAAACCACTATGCTTCATGTTTCTCCTAGATTGAGATTTGTGATGTGCTTGGATGATCCTGCTTGAATGTACTGTCCAACATCTAACAAAACGATTGTGTAACTTACGGCTGTAACAATAATTCCCCATACAATCTGAATTGGATACTCATGTTTCTGCACTGCCCAATACCTAACACTATGATAACGTAACCCAAGGATGTCGCAATAGTTCCCCATATAATCTGAACTGGATATTCACTTCTGCGTTGTCACATCTCTAATAATACGACAGTGAAAACAAGGGATGTAACGATAGTTCCCCGTTATTTTCTGAACTGGATATTCATGTGCCTGCAACCCCCAATATCTATCAATATGATAGTGTAGCCCAGTGATGTAACAAAAGTTCCCCTAATAATCTGAACGTGATATTCCTGATGCCATACTTCCCCATGTCGATCAATTCGAGAGAGTAACTCGGGGGTGTAACAATAGGTCCCCCTCTAATATGAGCTGGATATTCCTGATTTTGCACTGCCCAATATCTAACAATATGATAATGTAACCCAGCGTATAACATTAGTTCCCCTTATAATTTGAACGGGATATTCCTGTTTCTGCATTGCCCAATATCTAACAATGATACAGTGTCACCCAGGGATGTAACAACAGTTCCTCCATATCATCTGAACAGGATAATTATGTTTCTTCACCGTCCAATTCCTAACATTACGACAGTGTAACGCAAGGATGCATCACTGATTCCGTTTTAAATTTAACTGGACATTCGTGTTTCTGGACTGCCACATAACCAATAATACCACAGTATAACCCAGGGACGTGACAATAATTCTCTATATAATCTGAACTGGATATTCGTGTTCTGCACTGCCCAATACCTAACTATACGATCGTGTAACCCATGAATCTAACAGTGGTCACCCATGGGATTAAAGGGACAGTGGCGGCGTGTTTTAAAAAAACTTCCCATTTATATTCCACATCGGTTTCATCACCACCCAATAGTTTTAGCCAATTAACCTGTTCCAAATCTTTTGTTATTTTCGTGAAGTTTGCCATAATGAAATCTGGAATGAGTTGTAAATTTTGAGTAACTTTGGTTCTATCAGCTAATTGGAACCTTTTAATATTGAGGTCATTGTTTACCAGGTTTCCCCGACACGAGCTCAGGCTCAGTATTAAACACTCGATATTTCTTTTTATTCGTTCGTGGGATGTGGGCGTCACTGGCAAGGCCAGCATTTATTGCCCATCCCTAATGGCCCTTGAGTAGGTGGTGGTGAGCCGCCTTCTTGAACCGCTGCAGTCCGTGTGGTGAAGGCTCTCCCACAGTGATATTAGGTAGGGAATGCCAGGATTTTAACCCAGCAACAGTGAAGGAACGGCGAAATCTTTCCAAGTCGGGGAGGTGTATGACTTGGAGGGGAACGTGCTGGTGGTATTATTTCCATGTGCTATCCTTGTCCTTGTAGGTGGTAGAGGTCGCGGCCCAACTGCCCGAGCAGGATTTGAACTCATCGACTCACAGATTAGTCGTCTGTGTTTCTGGATTATTAATTCAGTAACATAACCACTATGCTAACTGTCTGGATCAAGATGTGAGCTGTCGGAGTCTGTGTAGTTGCTGTCTGTGTCTGGGTCGGAGCTGTCCGGGTCTGAGCAGTCTGATTAGTTGCTGTCTGTGTCTAGGTAGGACTGTCTGGGTCTTTATAGGTGCACCCTGGACCTGTGTTGGTCTCGTTAGGAGTTCTCTGGGTCTGTGTGGGAGATCCATAGTTCTGTGCAGGAACAGTCTGGGTCTCTGTAGGAGCTGTCTTGGTCTGCGTTGGAGCTCAATCTCTGTGTGTGTAGGACCTGTCTGGGACTGTGCAGGAGTTCCCACGGCCTGTGTAGGGGCCGTTCGGGCCTTGATAAGAGTTGTCCGCCTGGGTTGGTTCTGCCTGCGTCTTTGCAGGAACTGTTTTCATCTGTATGTGTCTGGTTTGGTGCTTTCTGGGTCTTTGTAGGTGCACCGTAGACCTGTGTAGGATCTGTGTTGGTCTAGTTAGGAGCTTTCTCGGTCTGTGTGGGAGCTCCATAGTTCTGTGCAGGAGCTGTCTGGTTCGGTGTAGGTGCTAAATGGGTCTGTGTGGGAGTTGACTGGGTCTGGCGAGGAGCAGCCTGGGTCTGTTTAGCCGATCAATGGTCTATGTACGAACTGTCCTGGTCTGTGTCGGAGCTATCTGGGTCTGTTTAGGAGCTGTCTGGTTCTGTGCAAGAACTGCCTGCGTTCGTGCAGCAGCTCTCTGATTCATGTCAGGAGTTGTCTGGGTTTGTGTAGGAGCTGCCTGCCTCAGTGTAGGAGCTGCCTGCCTCTGTGTCGGAGCTGCCTACCTCTGTGTCGGAGCTGCCTGCCTCAGTGTTGGAGCTGCCTGCCTCCATGTCGGAGCTGTCTGCCTCCGGGTAAGAACTACTTGGGTCTCTGCACAAGCTGTCTGGGTCTGTGGTGGAGCTGGCTGCGTCTGCGTAGGAGCTGTCTGCTTCTGTGCAGGAGCTGTCTGGTTCTGTGCTGCAGCTGTTCGGGTCTGCGAAGCGTCTGTCTGCCAGGGTTGGCGCTGTCTGCCTCTGAGCAGGAACTGTTTGGATGTGGATATGAGCTGTGCAGGTCTTTGCAGTTGCTGTCTGATTCTGGGTAGGAGCTGTCTGGGTCTTTGTAGTTTCTCCCTGGATCTGTGTTGGTCTCAGTAGGAGCTGTCTTGGTCTGTGTTGGAATTCCATAGTTCTGAGCTGGAGCTGTCTGGATCTGTGTGGGTGTTCCATCGTTCTGTGTGGGTGATAGGCGGGTCTGTGTAGGTGCTGTCTGGGTCTGTGCAGGAGCTGTCTGCGTCTATGTAGGAGCTGTCTGGTTCTTTGTATGAGCTGTCTGGCTCCGTGTAGATGCTGTCTGAGTCTGTGCGGGAGCTATCGGGGTCTGTTTGGGTGTTCCATAGGTCTGTGTAGGTGTTGTCTGGGTCTGTGTAGGTCCTGAATGGGTCTGTGAGAGATGTGATTGGGTCTGGCGAGGAGCTGTCTGGGTATGTTTAACCGCTCAATGGTCTGTGCATGAGCTGCCTGTGTTGGAGTTTTCTGCGTCAGTGCAGGAATTAGCTGGCTCTGTATAAGAGAAGTCTGGTTGTTTGTAAGTGCTGTCTGAGTCTGTGTAGGTGCTGTCTATGTCTGTGTAGGTGCTGACTGGGTCTGTGCAGGACAGGTCATGGTCGGTGTGGGAGCTGTCTGGTTCTTTTCAGGCGAGGTCTGGGTCTTGGCAGGAGCTGACGGAGTCTGTGTCGGAGCGATCTGTTTCATTGTAGGTGCTGTCTCGGTCTGCGTAGGCACTGTCTGGGAATATGTGGGAGCTCCATAGTTCTGTGTTGAGGCTTTTTAATACGTTCATGGGATGTGGGCGTCGCTGGAGAGGCCAGCATTTATTGCCCATCCCTAATTGCCCTTGAGAAGGTGGTGGTGAGCCGCCTTCTTGAACCGCCGCAGTCCGTTTGATGACCCTTCTCCCACAGTGCTATTAGGAAGGGAGTTCAAGGAATTGTAACCCAGCGACGATGAAGAAACGACGATATATTTCCAAGTCGGGATGGTGTGTGACTTGGAGGGGAACGTGCAGGGGGTGTTGTTCCCATGTGCCTGCTGCTCTTGTCCTTCTAGGTGGTCGAGGTCGCAGGTTTGGGAGGTGCTGTCGAAGAAGCCTTGGCGATTTGCTGCAGTGCATGCTGTGGATGGTACACACTGCAGCCACAATGCGCCGGTGGTGAAGGGAGTGAATGTTTATGGTGGTGGATGGGGTGCAAATCAAGCGGGCAGCTTTGTCCTGGATGGTGTCGAGCTTCTTGAGTGTTGTTGGAGCTGCACTCATTCAGGCAAGTGGAGAGTATTCCATCACACTCCTGACTTGTGCTTTGTAGATGGTGGAAAGGCTTTGGGGAGTCAGGAGGTGAGTCATTCGCCGCAGAATACTCAGCCTCTGACCTGCTCTTGGAGCCACAGTATTTATATGGCTAGTCCAGTTAACTTTCTTGTCAATGGTGACCCCCAGGATGTTGATGGTGGCGGATTCGGCGATGGTAATGCCGTTGAATGTCAAGGGGAGCTTGTTAGACTCTCTCCAGTTGGAGATAGACATTGCCTGGCACTTGTCTGGCGCGAATTTTACTTGCCACTTATGAGCCCAAGCCTGGATGTTGTCCAGGTCTTGCTGCATGCAGGCTCGGACTGCTTCATTATCTGAGGGGTGGCGAATGGATCTGAACACTGTGCAATCATTAGCGAACATCCCCATTTCTGAGCTTATGATGGAGGGAAGTTCATTGATGAAGCAGCTGAAGATGGTTGGGCCAAGGACACTGCCCTGAGGAAATCCTGCAGCAATGTCCTGGGGCTGAGATGATTGCCCTCCAACATCTTCCTTTGTGCTCGGTATGACTCCAGCCACTGGAGAGTTTTCCCCCTGATTCCCATTGACTTCAATTTTACGAGGGCTGCTTGGTGCCACACTCTGTCAAAGGCTGACTTGATGTCAAGGGCAGTCACTCTCACCTCCCCTTTGGAATTCAGCTCTTTTGTCCAAGTTTGGACCAAGGCTGTAATGAGGTCTGGAGCCGAGTGGTCCTGGCGGAACTCAATCTGAGCATCGGTGACCAGGTTATTGGTGAGTAAGTGCCGCTTGATAGCACTGTCAACGACACCTTCCATCACTTTGTTGATGATTGAGAGTAGATTGATGGAACGGTAATTGGCCGGATTAGATTTGTCCTGCTTTTTGTGGACAGGACATACCTGGGCAATTTTCGACATTGTCGGGTAAATGCCAGTGTTGTCGCTGCACTGGAACAGATTGGTTAGAGGCGGGGCTAGTTCTGGAGCACAAGTCTTCAGCACTACAGCCGGGATCTTGTCAGGGCCCATAGCCTTTGCTCTCTCCACTGCTCTCAGCCATTTCTTGATATCACGTGGAGTGAATCGAATTGGCTGAAGACTGGATTCTGTGATGGTGGGGATATCGGGAGGCGGCCGAGATGGATCATCCACTCGGCACTTCTGGCTGAAGATGGTTGCAAACGCTTATGCCTTGTCTTTTGCACTCACGTGCTGGACTCCGCCATCATTGAAGATGGGGATGTTTACAGAGCCTCCTTCTCCGGTTAGATGTTTAATTGTCCACCACCATTCACGACTGGATGTGACAGGACTGCAGAGCTTTGTTCTGATCCGTTGGTTGTGGAATCGCTTAGCTCTTTCGACAGCACTGCTTCCGCTGTTTAGCATGCATGTAGTGTTGAGTTGTAGCTTCACCAGGTTGGCACCTCATTTTTAGGTACGCCTGGCGCTGCTCATGGCATGCTCTTCTACACTCCTCAATGAACCAGGGCTGATCCCCTGGCTTGTTGGTAATGGTAGAATGAGGAATATGCCGGGCCATGAGGTTACAGATTGTGCTGGAATATAATTCTGCTGCTGCTGATTACCCACAGCACCTAATAGATGCCCAGTTTTGAGCTGGCAGATCTATTCTGAATCAATCCCATTTAGCACAGTGATAGTGCCACACAACACGTTGGATGGTGTCCTCAGTGCGAAGACCGGACTTTGTCTACCAGCTCTAACCAAAGAGAATAACTAATAAACCTTCATCCTAGCCACCAGTCCATGAGACCAGTAAGAAGGATTATAACCAAAGGGAAAAACGACAAATTACTGATAAACCTTCATCTTAATCTCTGTAGCATGGCTCATCTTAGATCGAGGCAGCCCAGGAGGCGCAGAAGGAAATATCATTCTATGAAATAGCAAGTTCCATATTTTCACCACTCTCTGGGTGAAGATGTTTCTCCTGAAGTCCTTGTCGAATTCATTAATGACTATTTTATATTAATGGCCCAAAGTTTTGGTCTCCTCCGCAAGTGGAAACATCTTCTCCAACTCTTCCCTGTCAAAACCCTTCATTATTGTAAAGGCCTCTATTAGGTCACCCCTCAGACTTCTCTTTACGAGAGAAAAGAGCCCCAGCCTGTTCAGCCTTTGCTGATATTTATAACCTTTCAGTTCTGGTATCATTCTTGTGAATTTCTTTTGCACCTCCTGTGGTGTCTAAGATGAGACCAGTTACAGAGACTAAGATGTTGATCCACACTGAAGAAACACCAGCGAGTTCACACTGGGGAGAGGCCGTTCACCTGCAATGAGTGTGGGAAGGGATTCACTCGTTCATCCGCCTGCTAATAAAGCAGCGAGTTCACACTGGGGAGAGGCCGTTCACCTGCACTGAGTGTGGGAAGGGATTCACTCGTTCAACCGCCTGCTAATGCAGCAGCGAGTTCACATTGGGGAGAGGCCGTTCACCTGCACTGAGTGTGGGAAGGGATTCACTCGTTCATCCCACCTGCTGAGACACCAGCGAGTTCACATTTGACTGCAGTGTTTGGATTTTCTTGTTATTACTGATGTTAATCACATCCAGGACTGAACCATGTCCATTCTGACAGTCGGTGTTTGTTTCTGCTGATGTTAATAACCCCTCTAACTGGGCTGAAGTTTAATATTCGATTATCTGTCAAATAAATAAGCTTAATTGTAAGCTTCACTAAATTTCAATAAGTACTGGTTTCGAGACAGTTACTGATGTCAGAGCAGGTCGATCCAGTCGCACTGAGTTATACTGTCAGCTTCACATGGGTCTCTGGTCAATCTCCCTCTACACTGTTCCATCAAACAGTCCCGGGCTGGTACAACATCGTTTAGATACAGTGTAAAGCTACCTCCACACAGTCTCTTCAAGCTCTACCAGTGCAGGTGCAGCACGGGTGAGATAGAGAGCAAAGTCACTCTACATTTAACATCAAACACTCCCAGGCCAAGTATAGCACGGGTTAAATAACGAGTAAAGCTCCCTCTACACTGTCCCATCAAACACTCCCCGGGCAGATACAGGGTTAGATACAGAGTAAAGCTCCCTCTGCACTGCCCCATCAACGACTCTCAGGGCAGGTACAGCACGGGTTAAATAACGAGCAAAGCTCCCTCTAAACTGTCCCAACAAACACGCCCAGGGCAGGTACATCTCGGGTCAGATAGAGAGTAAAGATCCCTCTACACTGTCCCATCAAACACTCCCAGGGCAGGTACTGCCCGGGGTTAGATACAGAGTAAAGCAACCCCTACACTGTCCCGTCAAACAATCCAAGGGCAGGTACAGCACGGGTTAGATACAGTGTAAATCCCACTCTACACTGTCCCGTCAAACGCTCCCAGGGCAGGTACAGCACGGTTTAGATACAGAGTAAAGCTCCCTCTGAACTGTCCCATCAAACACTCCAAGCGCAGGTACAGTACGGGTTCGATACAGAGAAAAGCTCCTTCTTCACTGTCCGATCAAACAATCTGATGGGCCTGATGCAAAGTAAGTCTCCTTCCAATCTGCCTGTGCAAACCCGTTCAAGTGAGAAATCTTGAACCCTGAACGGTCAGAGTGCTGACTCTCTCGGAGACCTGTCTTATCTCAGTACCTTTCTGAATGTGTAATCAGGCACTTTCAGAGATTCCCTGCTGCGTCTCCTCTTCCCATTACCTGTGATTCCCACATCCCATCCTCACTATACCCCTGAACACCACATCCTCGGACACAATGATCCTAAAGAGAAACAAGACACGGATATGAAGCTGTGATCAATGCAGTGAGTTTTATTTCTGAGTACAGCCCATTATTCAGACAGCAGTAATACAGGGTCAGGGGGTTATGGGACCCACACAATCAAACAGAGCCTGCTTCCCGTGAACGAAGGTTTCATTCAGTGAGAACTTGAAGAGCTCTGGCTGGTGAGATTCTATCACTGGATCTTTCAAGATTTCGGTAAGCAGCAACTGAACCCATTGTGGCAGAACATCGGCAGAGTCTCCTCGTTTGTGTCACAGACATCCTCACGACATATTGCTCCAATCGCGTTGCAGATGCCCATGAACTCTAAAATCCAAAATAAAGAGTTAATTAATTGACCGTTCTGAACACAGAGAGAGGGAGAAAAATGAGAAAACATGAAGCTGAGTCTGTCCGTGTTACTGGGACTGACTCTGGACCACACATGAACCTCAGCGCATTTGTACGTCATTAAACCTCACACTGACCCCTCCCCGGCCTGTCGACGCTCACTCTTTGTTCTCAAGGACAGCCCAATCGGTTTTCCACAGAATGGAGCCCAGCATTCCCGCTATCTGAGAGTGGAAACAAAGAAAAGAAAGATCTGACATTTGTCGAGAGCCTTTCCCGTCAACAGAAGGGTCCAAAGAGTTTCACAGACAAAGGATTATTTCTGAAGTACCGACACTGTTTTGTCGCCAAATTGCTCACAGCAAAGTCCCACAAACAACAAATGAGACTTGAAAGGTTGAGGAATTTCTGGTCATGTTAGTTGAGAGGGTGATGTTGGTCCAAGACACCAGGAGAACTCCCATCAAATAATGCCACCAGGTGTCTCCTGCCCCATGAACAGGTAGACAAGGTCTCCATTTAGCGTTTCACTCAAAAGATGACACCTCTGACAGTGCAGCACTCCCCCAGTGCTGGGCTGTATGTATTGGAGTGGGACATCAACTCACTCAACTCCCAACTGAGGCAAACTGACACCCAGCGACTGAAAATTGAAAGTTTCACCGCTTGACTCCTTTACTTAGTCCTTGTCCTCATATTTTGATATCCATGAAGGCTTTAGAATTATTCAGAGTAAAAAAACCTCATTTGGAACCCTTTTGATCCAATCCCGTCCCCTCATGTTATGTTAAGTTGACTCATGTCTGGGGAACGGTTCCTCAGACGCCTGCAGTATCGCTCCCAATTCATCATTCTTCAGCTGTGGGTCTTAGCAGTGAGTGTTTGGGGAAGGGACTGAAGTAGTTCCCGATCCCGGCCACACTCTCAAACTCTGCAGCAAGTAGCACTGATCGGGAACAGGAACTGTGGGCTTATCCTTCCACAGTACCTGGGTACTGAGGCCAATACCCAACTATGAGACATAGCTGCCAGACCGGGCCTGCGGCAGGTGGTGAGGGAACCAACACGATGGAAAAACTTATTTGACCTCGTCCTCACAAATCTACCTGTCGCAAATGCCTCTTTCCATGACAGAATTGATAGGAGTGACCACCGCACAGTCCTCGTGGAGACGAAGCCCCGTCTTCGCACTGAGGATACCATCCAACGTGTTGTCTGGTACTACCACCGTGCTAAATGGGATAGATTCAGAACAGATCTAACAGCTCAAAACTGGGCATCCATGAGGTGCTGTGGGCCATCATCAGCAGGAGAATTGTATTCCAGTACAATCTGTAACCTCATGGCCCGACATATTCCTCACTCTACCATTACCAACAAGCCAGGGGATCAACCCTGGTTCAATGAGGAGTGTAGAAGCGCATGCCAGGAGCAGCACCAGGCGTACCTAAAAATGAGGTGCCAACCTGGTTAATCTACAACACAGGACTACATGCATGCTCAACAGCGGAAGCGAAATGCTACAGACAGAGCTAAGCGATTCCACAACCAATGGATCAGACCAAAGCTCTGCAGTACTGCAACATCCAGTCTTGAATGGTGGTGGACAATTAAACAACTAACGGGAGGAGGAGGCTCTGCAAATATCCCCATCCTCAATGATGGCAGAGTCCAGCACGTGAGTGCAAAAGACAAAGCGGAAGCGTTTGCAACCATCTTCAGCCAGAAGTGCCGAGTGGATGATACATCTCAGCCTCCTCCCGCTGTTCCCACCATGACAGAAGCCAGTCTTCAGCCAATTCGAGTCACTCCACGTGACATCAAGAAACGGCTGAGTGCACTGGATACAGCAAAAGCGATGGACCCCGATAACATCCCGGCTGTGGTGCTGAAGACTTGCGCTCCACAACTAGCCGCACCTCGAGCGAAGCTTTTTCAGCACAGCTGCAACACTGGCATCTACCCGACAATATGGAAAATTGCTCAGTTATGTCCTGTCAACAAAAAGCAGGACAAATTCAATCCAGGTAATTACCGCCGCATCAATCTATCTCAATTATCAGCAAAGTGATGGAAGTTGTCGTTGACTGTACTATCAAGCGGCACTAACTAAACAATAACCTGCTCACCAGTACTCAGTTTGGGTTCCACCAGGTCCACTCGGCTCCAGACCTCATGACAGCCTTAGTCCACACATGGAATAAAGAGCTGAATTCCAGAGGTGCGGTGAGAGTGACTGCCCTTGACATCAAGGAGGCATTTGACCGAGTGTGGCACCAAGGAGCCCGAGTAAAATTGAAGTCAATGGGAATCAGTTTGAAAACTCTCCAGTGGCTGGAGTCATACCTTGCACGAAGGAAGATGATACTGGTTGTTGGAGGCCAATCATCTCAGCCCCAGGACATTGCTGCAGGAGTTCCACAGGGCAGTGTCCGAGGCCCAACCATCTCCAGTTAGAACTTAAGAACATAGGAACATAAGAAATAGGAGCAGGAGTAGGCCAATCGGCACCTCGAACCTGCTCCGCCATTCAATAAGATCATGGCTGATCTGATCCTAACCTCAAATCAAAATTCATGTCCAATTTCCTGCCCGCTCCCCGGAACCCCTAATTCCCTTTACTTCTAGGAAACTGTCTATTTCATTTTTTAATTTACTAAATGATGGAGCTTCCACAGCTTCCTGGGGCAGCAAATTCCACAGACCGACGACCCTCTGAGTGAAGAATTTTCTCCTCATCTCAGTTTTGAAAGTGCAGCCCCTTTTTCGAAGATTATGCCCCCTAGTTCTAGTTTCACCCATCCTTGGGAACACCTTTACCGCATCCACCCGATCAAGCCCCTTCACAATTTTATATGTTTCAATAAGATCGCCTCTCATTCTTCTGAACTCCAATGAGGAGAGTCCCAATCTGCTCAACCTCTCCTCATATGTCCACCCCCTCAACCCCGGGATTAGCCGAGTGAACCTTCTTTGTACTGCCTCGAGAGCAAGTATGTCTTTTCTTAAGTATGGACACCAAAACTGTATGCAGTATTCCAGGTGCGGTCTCACCAATACCTTATATAACTGCAGCAATACCTCCCTGTTTTTATATTCTATCTCCCTAGCAATAAAAGCCAACATTCCGTTCGCCCTCTTGATCACCTGCTGCACCTGCATACTAACTTTTTGATTTTCTTACACTAGGACCCCCAGATCCCTTTGCACTGCAGTACTTTCCAGTCTCTCGCCATTAAGATAATAACTTGCTCTCTGATTTTTCCTGCCAAAGTGCATAACCTCACATTTTCCAATATTGTATTGCATCTACAAAATCTCCGTCCACTCACCCAGCCTGTCTATATCCCTTTGGAGGTTTTTTATGTCCTCCTCACTCTCTACTTTCCCTCCCATCTTTGTATCATCTGCAAACTTTGATATGTTACACTCGGTCCTCTCCTCCAAATCGTTAATATAGGTTGTAAAGAGTTCGGGACCCAGCACCGAACCTTGCGGAACACCACTGGCTACTGGTTGCCAGTCCGAGAATGAACCATTTATAACAATTCTCTGCTTCCTGTTCGATAACCAATCCTCCATCCATGCCAGAATATTGCCCCCAATCCAGTGATTATTTATCTTGAGCAATAATCTTTTATGTGCCACCTTGTCGAATGCCTCCTGGAAGTCTAAATACACTACGTCCACTGGTTCCCCTTTATCCACCCTGTACGTTATGTCCTCAAAGAACTGAAGCAAATTTGTCAGACATGACTTCCCCTCCGTAAAGCCATGCTGACTTTGTCCTGTTAAATTATGCTTATCTAAATGTTCCGCTAATGTCTCCTTAATAATAGACTCCAAAATTTTACCCACCACAGATGTTAGGCAAACTGGTCTATAATTTCCAGCCTTCTGCCTACTACCCTTTTTAAGTAAGGGTGTTACATTAGCAGTTTTCCAATCTGCCGGGACCTTTGCCGAGTCCAGAGAATTTTGGAAAAGTATGACCAAAGCATCCACAATCCCTACTGCCACTTCCCTCAAGACCCTAGGATGTAAGCCATCATGTCGAGGGGATTTATCCACCTTGAGTCCCATTAATTTACTGAGTACCAATTCCTTAGTGATTTTAATCGTATTTCGCTCCTCCCCCTCGAGAGCCCCCTGTTTGTCCAGTGTTGGGATATTCTTGGTGTCCTCGACCGTAAAGACTGAAACAAAATATTTGTTCAGCATTTTTGCCATCTCCATGTTTCCCACCATTAATTTCCTGGTCTCATCCTCTAAGGGGCCTACGTTTGCCTGAGCCACCTTTTTTCTTTTTATATAACTATAGAAACTCTTGCGATCTGTTTTTATATTTTTGCGAATTTATTTTCATCACCTATCTTCCCTTTCTTAATCAATCCTTTAGTTACTTTTTGCTATAGTTTGAAGACTTCCCAATCTTCTATCCTCCCACTAAGTTTGGCGACCTTATATGTCCTTGTTTTTAGTCGGATACTATCCTTAATTTCTTTACTTAGCCACGAATGGCTGTCATTTCTTTTGCACCCTTTTTTCCTCAGTGGAATATATTTTTTTGAAAGTTGTAAAATAACTCCTGAAATGAACACCACTACTCATGTACCGTCTTGCACTTTAATCTATTTTCCCAGTCCACTTTAATCAATTCCGCTCTCATACCATCATAGTCTCCTTTATTCAAGCTCAGTACGCTTGTTTGAGAACCAACCTTCTCACCCTCTAATTGGATATGGAATGTAACCATGTTATGGTCACTCATTCCAAGGGGATCCTTAACTAGGACATTATTAATTAATCCTGGCTCATTACACGGGACCAGGTCCAAGGTTGCTTGCCCCCTTGTAGGATGAGTTACATACTGCTCAAGAAATCCATCACTAATACACTTAATAAACTCTTCCTCAAGGCTGCTCTGCCCAATTTGATTGGTCCAGTTAATATGACAGTTAAAATCCCCCATAATTATAGCTGTTCCCTCATTACATGCCCCGACTATTTCCTGATTCATACTTCTTCCAGCAGAGTTGCAACTATCAGGAGGCCTATATACTACGCCCACTAGTGTTTTTTCCCCTTATTATTCCTTATCTCTTCCCAAACTGTTTCGTAATCCTGATCCTTTGCCCCAATATCATTTCTCTGTATTACAGTGATTCCTTCCTTTATTAATATAGCCACCCCACCTCCCCTTCCTTCCTGCCTATCCTTCCTGATTGTTAAATACCCTGGCATATTTAATTCCCATTCGTTGTCACCCTGCAGCCATGTTTCTGTAATGGCCACAAGATCATACCCATACGTAGTTATTTGTGCCGTTAACTCGTCCATTTTTTTTTACGAATGCGACGTGCATTCAGATATAGAACTTTCAAATATGTTTTGTGACACTTCGTTCCTGCTTTTTCATTTTTTAACACTTTACCTTTTACTCCATACGTTCTGTCTCTTCTTGACACGCTTTCCTCTGTCTCCCTGCTCAGGTTCCCAACCCCCTGTCACAGCTTTGATGCTGGGTTAATCGCCTCACGCCTTCTAGTTTTTACTTTATCTGTCGTGCCTAAAGTACACTTTCTTTCCGCTGCTCTCCACTTTTCCCTTTCACTTATTCTTGAACAACTGTTTGCTCTGTTTGTATTGTAGATTTCCCCTGGGTCTTCCCCTCTCTTGTTGCTCTCAACTTTGTTCCCTTCTGACTCCACGCTCAGGTTCCCATCCCCCTGCCACTCTAGTTTAAACCTTCCCCAACAGCACCGGCAAACACCCCCGCGAGGACATTGGTCCCGCTCCTGCTCGGGTGTAACCCGTCACGCTTGTACAGGTCCCACCTTGCCCAGAACCGGTCCCAATGTCCCAGGAATCTAAATCCCTCCCTCCGACACCATCCCTGCAGCCATGCATTCATCCTGTCTATTCTCCTGTTCCGATACTCACTAGCACGTGGCACTGGTAGTAATCCTGAGATCACTACCTTTGAAGTCCTGCTTTTTAATTTATTTCCTAACTCCTTAAATTCACCTTGCAGGACCTCATCCCTTTTTTTTACCTATGTCATTGGTACCAATATGGACCACAGCTACTGGCTGTTCACCCTCCCCCTCCAGAATGCCCTGCAGCCGCTCGCTGACATCCTTGACCCAAGCACCAGGGAGGCAACATAGAATCCTGGAGTCACGTTTGCGGCCGCAGAAACGCCTATCTGTTCCCCTTACAATTGAATCCCCTATCACTATAGCCCTGCCACTCTTCTTCCTCCCCTCCTGTGCAGCAGAGCCACCCGTGGTGCCCCGAACCTGGCTCTTGCTGCATTCCCCTGATAAGCCATCTCCCCCAACAGTATCTAAAGCAGAATATCTGTTTGAGAGGGAGATGGCCCCAGGGGACTCCTGCTCTACCTGCCTAGTCCTTTTACTCTGCCTGGCGGTCACCCATTTCCTTTCTGCCTGCGTAATCGTTACCTGCGGTGTGACCACCTTACTGAACGTGCTATCCACGATAGTCTCAGCATCGCGGATGCTCCACAGTGAATCGACCCGCAGGTCAGAGGCTGGGTATTCTGCGGCGAGTGACTCACCTCCTGACTCCCCAAAGCCTTTCCACCATCGACAAGGCACAAGTCAGGAGTGTGATGGAATATTCTCCACTTGCCTGGATGAGCGCAGCTCCAACAACACTCAAGAAGCTCGACACCACGCAGGACCAAAGCAGCCCGTTTGATTAGCAGCTCATCCACCTCCCTAAACATTCACTCCCTTCACCACTGGCGCACCTTGGCTGCAGTGTGTACCATCCACAGGATGCACTGCAACAACTCGCCAAGGCTTCTTCGACAGCACCTCCCAAACCCACGACCTCTACCACCTAGAAGGATAAGGGCAGCAGGCACATGGGAACAACACCACCTGCACGTTGTCCTCCAAGTCACACACCATCCCGCCTTGGAAATATATCACCGTTCCTTCATCGTCGCTGGGTCAAAATCCTGGCACTCCCTCCCTAACAGCACTGTGGGAGAACCTTCACCACACGGACTGCAGCACTTCAAGATGGCGGCTCACCACCACCTTCTTAAGGGCAATTAGGAATGGGCAATAAATGCTGGCCTCGCCAGCGATGAAAGAATACAAAAAAAATTGCATAGTCTCCTAACCAGGTCAATGCTCCGACTGAGATCCGCTAAATTGGCACTGGCCAGTAATTTGTGCTTTAATTCCTGGTCTGTTTGGATCCTCACTCAACACCCACCATTACCACTACCCGCTCAGGTACCAACTAAACAATCTGGGGATTTACCTGTCCAACTGGTTTAGATTAAATTCTTCAATCATTCTTACACGATTACAATAATGCTCATTTAACCAATGAAACCGTGAACTCCAGTCAGAGAATAAAATAGTTGAAAGAAAATTAAACATCCTGAACACTGGCTGCTGAGAGATCGGAGAAATTTGCAACATATACCTTGGTAATATTGAGCAGTGGAGGACTGAATCAGCACCAGGACTCCAAATGCCAAGAACAGCACGTTCATCATCTTCCACTGAGTTCCTCAGATTCAGGATCAGACAGCTGGAGTTCACAAGTCTCGTCTTGCATCTGGACTAATAGGGTTGCTGTATTTATAATCATGTATGTGGGGAGTGAATCTCTGAAAATATCCTGGGAAAAGGAATCTCCCTTCTGTGTGACCGTGGGTAAATTGGCAGCTTGCCTCAGTTGGCAGTTCTCTATCTTTCAGATCACAAGGTTGTGTTTTTGGCCCCACTTCAGGCTTTAAAGCATGAGCTCATCTGACAGGATGTGGGAAGCACAGAAGCAAGACATTTACCCCTTAACTCGATCGCCAGCATTGCCTCCACATGAGCTCTAAATCAGGTCCCTCTCTCCTGTCCACTCCCCATGCGCTTTTTTTTGCCAACTAGTGCACCGAGCCCCTGTCGGGCACTGATGGATTGAGTCAGTACCAGGAGTCCAAGCACCCAGAGCAGGGATTTTATCAGTTCTGGCACGGATCGTTTGCTGCATTTTACCATCACATACACGGGGCCTGACCGCTCTCAGAAAATATCCTGGGAAAAGGTGTTTCCTTTCCGTGTGCCTGCTAATCTGTTGTCAGCTGGACTAAGTTGTCAGTTCTCGGTCTTTCAGATCACAAGGATGTGAGCTTGGGCCCATCTAAAAGGCTTAACGCGTGAGTTCAGCTGAGAGAATGTGCCAGTTCGACGAACAGAGCATTTAACCAATCATTCCAAACCTCAATTTTCTTTCCACATGAATCCGAAATCTAATCTCTCGCTCCTGCTTGCTCCCCTTGATCTTTAATACTTCCCAGTCTGATGTCTCTTCCACCTTTAGACAGTCACAGAATGATCCGTTATTGACAGCACATTCCTTTGAAACAGGCACAGAATAATTCGGGACTGACAGCACACCCCTTTTAAACAGAGACAAAATGATCCGGGGCTGACAACACAGCCCTTTTAAACAGATATTGACACAGAATGATCGGTGACTGATAAATATTAATGACCTGGACTTGGGTATATAGGCTGGACTGTGATCTCATTTCTCAGTGTCTGGACTGTGATTTCATCTCTCAGAATTTGGACTGTGATCTCATCTCTCACTATCTGGACTGTGGTCTAAGCTCTGAGTGTCTGGACTATGATCCCATCTCTCATTGTCTGGACTGTGATCTCATTTCCCATTGTCTGGACTGTGATTTCATCTCTCAGTGTCTGGACTGTGATCTCCTCTCTCAGTGTCTGGACTGTGATCTCATCTCTCATTGTCTGGACCGTGATCTCATCACTCTATATCTGGACTGTGATCTCAGCTCTCAGTGTCTGGACTGTGATCTCATCTCTCAGTGTCTGGACTGTGATCTCATCACTCAGAGTCTGGAATGTGATCTCATCTCTCTGTGTCTGGACTCTGATCTCATCGCTCAGTGTCTGGACTACGACCTATTCTTTCTGTTTCTGGACTGTGGTCTCATTTCTCAGTATCTGGACTGTGATATCATCCCTCATTGTCTGGACTGTGATGTCATCTCTCAGTGTCTGGACTGTGATGTCATCCCTCAGTGTCTGGACTGTGATCTTATCTCTCAGTATCTGGACTGTGATCTCCTCTCTCAGCATCTGGACTGTGATCTCCTCTCTCAGTGTCTGGACTGTGATCTCGCTCAGTGTCTGGACTGTGATCTCCTCTCTCAGCATCTGGACTGTGATCTCGTCTCTCAGTGTCTGGAATGTGATCTCATCCCTCAGTGTCTGGAATGTGATCTCATCCCTCAGTGTCTGGACTGTGATCTCCTCTCTCAGCATCTGGAATGTGATCTCATCCCTCAGTGTCTGGACTGTGATCTCATCTCTCATTATCTGGTCTGTGATCTCCTCTCTCAGCATCTGGACTGTGATATGCTCTCTCAATCTCTGGACTCTGATGTCATCTCTCAGTGTCTGGACTCTGTTTTCATCTGTCATTGTCTGGATCCTGATCCAATCGCTCAGTGTCTGTACTACTACCTATTCTTTCTGTGTCGGGACTGTTCTCTCATTTGTCAGTGTCTGGACTGTGATCTCATCCCGCATTGTCTTGACTGTGATCTCATCTCTCAGTGTATGGACTCGTATCTCATCTCTCAGTGAGTGGGCTGTGATTTCACCTCTCAGTGTCTGGACTACTACCTATTGTCTCTCTGTCTGGACTGTGGTCTCCTTTGTCAGTGTCTGGACTGTGATCTCATCCCTCAGCGTCTGGACTGTGATCTCATCTCTCAGTATCTGTACTGTGATCTCATCTCTCAGTGTCTGGTCTGTGATCTCATCTGTCATTGTCTGGACTGTGATCTCCTCTAACAGTCTCTGTACTCTGATCTCCTCTCTCAGTATCTGGACTCTGACATCATCTCTCAGTATCTGGACTCTGATCTCATCTCTCAGTGTCTGGATTCTGATCTAATCTCTCAGTGGCTGGACTGCTACCCATTCTCTCTGTGTCTGGACTGTGGTCTCCTCTCTCTGTGTCTGGACTGTGGTCTCCTCTCTCAGTGTCTGAACCGTGATCTCCACTCTCAGTATCTGGACTGTGATCACATCTCTCAGTGCCTGGACTTTGATCTCCTCTCTCAGTGTCTGGACTGTGATCTCATCTCACAGTGTCTGGTCTGTGATCTCATTTGTCATTGTCTGGACTTTGATCTCATCTCTCAGTGTATGGACTGTGATCTTCTCTCTCAATGTCTGGACTCTGATCTCATCTCTCAGTCATAGAGTCATAGAGTCATAGAGTTATACAGCACGGATAGAGGCCCTTCGGCCCATCGTGTCCGCGCCGGCCATCAAGCCCTGTCTACTCTAATCCCATATTCCAGCATTTGGTCCGTAGCATTGTATGTTATGGCATTTCAAGTGCTCATCCAAATGCTTCTTGAATGTTGTGAGGGTTCCTGCCTCCACAACCCTTTCAGGCAGTGAGTTCCAGACTCCAACCACCCTCTGGGTGAAAAAGTTCTTTCTCAAATCCCCTCTAAACCTCCCGCCTTTTACCTTGAATCTATGTCCCCTTGTTATAGAACCCTCAACGAAGGGAAAAAGCTCCTTAGTATCCATCCTATCTGTGCCCCTCATAATTTTGTACACCTCAATCATGTCCCCCCTCAGCCTCCTCTGCTCCAACGAAAACAAACCCAATCTTCCCAGTCTCTCTTCATAGCTGAAGCGCTCCAGCCCTGGTAACATCCTGGTGAATCTCCTCTGCACCCTCTCCAAAGCGATCACATCCTTCCTGTAGTGTGGCGACCAGAACTGCACACAGTACTCCAGCTGCGGCCTAACCAGTGTTTTATACAGCTCCATCATAACCTCCTTGCTCTTATATTCCATGCCTCGGCTAATAACGGCAAGAATCCCATATGCCTTCTTTACCACCTTATCTACCTGTTCCGCCGCCTTCAGGGATCTGTGAACTTGCACACCAAGATCCCTCTGACCCTCTGTCTTGCCTAGGGTCCTCCCATTCATTGTGTATTCCCTTGCCTTGTTAGTCCCTACAAAGTGCATCACCTCGCACTTTTCCGTGTTAAATTCCATTTGCCACTGTTCCGCCCATCTATATCGTCCTGCAGACTGAGGCTATCCTCCTCGCTATTTACCACACTACCAATTTTTGTATCATCAGCGAACTTACTGATCATACCTTTTATATTCATATCCAAGTCGTTAATGTAGACCAGTGTCTGGACTCTGATCTAATCTCTCAGGGATTGGTCTGCTAACTATTCTCTCTGTGTCTGGATTGTGGTCTCCTCTGTCAGTGTCTGAACTGTGACTTAGTATCTGCAATGTGATCTCATCACTCTGTGTCTGCAGTGTGATCTCCTCTATCAGTATCTGGACTGAGATCTCATCTCTCAGTGTCTGGACTGCGATCTCATCTCTCAGTGTCTGGACTCTGATATCATCTGTCAGTGTCTTGACTGTGATCACATCTCTCATTGTCTGGACTCTGATCTCATCTCGCAGTGTCTGGACTTTGATCTCATTTCCCTTTATCTGGACTGTGATGTTATCTCTCAGTCTCTGTACTCTGATCTCATCTCTCAGTATCTGGACTCTGACCTCATCTCTCAGTATCTAGACTCTGATTTCATCTATCTTTGTCTGGACAGTGATCTCATCTCTCAGTGTCTGAAATGTGATCTCATCTTTCAGTATCTGGACTGTGATCTCATCTGTCAGTGTTTTGACTCTGATCTCATCTCTCAGTGTGTGGACTGATCTCCTCTCTCAGTGTCTGGACTGTGAGTTCCTCTCTCAGTATCTGGACTGTGATCTCATCACTCAGTGTCTGGTCTGTGATCTCACCTGTCACTGTCTGGACTGTGATCTCCTCTCTCAGTCTCTGTACTCTGATCTCCTCTCTCAGTATCTGGACTCTGACCTCATCTCTCAGTATCTGGACTGAGATCTCAGCTCTCATTAACTGAACTGTGGTCTCAGCTCTCAGTGTCTGGGCTGTGATCTCATCTTCCAGTATCTGGACTGTGATCTCATCTGTCAGTGTTTGACTCTGATCTCATCTCTCAGTGTGTGGACTGATCTCCACTCTCAGTGTCTGGACTGTGAGCTCCTCTCTCAGTGTCTGGTCTGTGATCACATCTGTCATTGTCTGGACTGTGATCTCCTCTCTCAGTGTCTGGACTGTGATCTCATCTCTCAGTATCTGGACTCCGACCTCATCTCTCAGTATCTGGACTCTGATTTCATCTATCTTTGTCTGGACAGTGATCTCATCTCTCAGTGTCTGGACTGTGATGTCATCTCTCAGTGTCTGGACTGTGATCTTGTCTCTCAGTGTTGGACTGTTATCTCAGCTCTCATTAACTGAACTGTGGTCTCAGCTCTCAGTGTCTGGGCTGTGATCTCATCTCTCAGTGTCAGACTGTGATTTCACCTCTCTGTGTATGGAAAGTGATCTCATCTCTCAGTGTCTGGAATCTGATCTCATCTCTCAGAGTCTGGGCTCTGATCTAATCTCTCAGTGTCTGGACTACTACCTATTCCCTCTGTGTCTGCACTGTGGTCTCCTTTGTCAGTGTCCGGACTGTGATCTCATTCCTCAGTGTCTGGACAGTAATTTCATCTCTCGGTGTCTGGACTGTGATCTCATCTCTCAGTGTCTGGACTTCAATATTATCTATCAGCGTCTGGACTGTGATCTGCTCTCTCAGTGTCTGGATTCTGATCTCATCTCTCAGTGTCTGGACTGCTACCTATTCTCTCTGTGTCTGGACTGTGGTCTCCTTTGTCAGTGTCTAGACTGTGATCTCATCCCTCAGTGTCTGGACTGTGATTTCATCTCTCAGTATCTGGACTGTGATCTCATCTCTCAGTATCTGGACTGTGATCTCATCTCTCAGTATCTGGGCTGTGATGTCATCACTAAGTGTCTGGACAGTGATCTGCTCTCTCAGTGTCTTGACTGTGATCACATCTCTCAGTGTCTGGACTCTGATTTCATCTCTCAGTGTCTGGACTTTGATCTCATCTCCCCTTGTCTGGACTGTGATTTCATCTCTCAGTATCTTGACTGTGATCTCCACTCTCATTATCTGGACTGTGATTTCTTCACTCAGTGTCTGGACTGTGATCTCATCTCTCAGTGTGTGCACTGATCTCCTCTCTCAGTGTCTGGACTGTGATCTCCTCTCTCAGTATCAGGGCTGTGATCTCGTCTCTCATTGTCTGGACTGTGATCTCGTCTCTCAGTATCTGGACTGTGATCTCAGCTCTCAGTATCTGGACTGTGATCTCATCTCTCAGTATGTGGGCTCTGATCTAATCTCTCAGTCTATAGACTCTGATCTCATCTCTCAGTGCCTGGACTTCTACCTATTCTCTCTGTGTCTGGACTGTGGTCTCCTTTGTCAGTGTCCGGACTGTGATCTCATCCCTCAGTGTCTGGACTGTGATTTTATCTCTCAGTATCTGGACTGTGATCTCATCTCTCAGTATCTGGACTGTGATCTCATCTCTCAGTATCTGGGCTGTGATGTCATCACTAAGTGTCTGGACAGTGATCTGCTCTCTCAGTGTCTTGACTGTGATCACATCTCTCAGTGTCTGGACTCTGATTTCATCTCTCAGTGTCTGGACTTTGATCTCATCTCCCCTTGTCTGGACTGTGATTTCATCTCTCAGTATCTTGACTGTGATCTCCACTCTCATTATCTGGACTGTGATTTCTTCACTCAGTGTCTGGACTGTGATCTCATCTCTCAGTGTGTGCACTGATCTCCTCTCTCAGTGTCTGGACTGTGATCTCCTCTCTCAGTATCAGGGCTGTGATCTCGTCTCTCATTGTCTGGACTGTGATCTCGTCTCTCAGTATCTGGACTGTGATCTCATCTCTCAGTATGTGGGCTCTGATCTAATCTCTCAGTCTATAGACTCTGATCTCATCTCTCAGTGCCTGGACTTCTACCTATTCTCTCTGTGTCTGGACTGTGGTCTCCTCTGTCAGTGTCTGCAGTGTGATGTCATCTCTCAGTATCTGGACTGTGATCTCATCTCTCTGTGCCTGGACTGTGATCTCTCTCAGTATCTTTGTTGTGATGTCATCTCTCAATGTCTGAATTGTGATCTCAACTCTCAGTGTCTGCACTGTGATATCATCTCTGTGTCTGGACTGTGATCTGCTCTCTTAGTGTCTGGACTCTGATCTCACCTCTCAGTGTCTGGATTGCGAGCTCCTCTCTCTCTCTCTCTCTGGACTGTGGTCTGCTCTGTCAGTGTCTGAACTGTGATCTCATCTCTTAGTATCTGCAATGTGATCTCATCACTCTGTGTCTGCAGTGTGATCTCCTCTATCAGTATCTGGACTGAGATCTCATCTCTCAGTGTCTGGACTGCGATCTCCACTCTCATTATCTGGACTGTGATTTCTTCACTCAGTGTCTGGACTGTGATCTCATCTCTCAGTGTGTGCACTGATCTCCTCTCTCAGTGTCTGGACTGTGATCTCCTCTCACAGTATCAGGGCTGTGATCTCGTCTCTCATTGTCTGGACTGTGATCTCGTCTCTCAGTATCTGGACTGTGATCTCAGCTCTCAGTATCTGGACTGTGATCTCATCTCTCAGTATGTGGGCTCTGATCTAATCTCTCAGTCGATAGACTCTGATCTCATCTCTCAGTGCCTGGACTTCTACCTATTCTCTCTGTGTCTGGACTGTGGTCTCCTCTGTCATGTCTGCAGTGTGATGTCATCTCTCAGTATCTGGACTGTGATCTCATCTCTCTGTGCCTGGACTGTGATCTCTCTCAGTATCTTTGTTGTGATGTCATCTCTCAATGTCTGAATTGTGATCTCAACTCTCAGTGTCTGCACTGTGATATCATCTCTGTGTCTGGACTGTGATCTGCTCTCTTAGTGTCTGGACTCTGATCTCACCTCTCAGTGTCTGGATTGCGAGCTCCTCTCTCTCTCTCTCTCTGGACTGTGGTCTCCTCTGTCAGTTTCTGGATAGTGATCTCCTCTGTCAGTATCTGGACTGTGAGCTCCTCTCTCTCTGTCTGGACTGCGATCTCTAATCTCAGTGTCTGTACTGTTACCTCCTCTCTGTGTCTGAACTGTGATCTCCTCTCTCTGTCGACTCCGATCTAATCTCTCGTTGTCTGCACTATGGTGGGGCCTTTCAATGATGCCCCCCATGATAAAATAGCTACACTCAGCACTGACCTGCGAAGGAACTGCTCGAGTGCCCGAACACCAGTGAGAGACAGAACCTTCCGGAGTGAAGAGAAAGTGTTTTGTAATAACTCGTCTGAACAATGTAAACACCTTCACGGACTTAATACTTTGGAATGTGAGGCATGCAAAATACAAACAACGTTAGTTTAAACTCTTACTCGGACCGGTACAGAATGGGTTAGAAAGAGAGTAAAGCTCTCCGGGAAGCTGCAATCGGGACAGATTCAGGGTAAAGCTCCATCTACACTGTCTCTTCAAACACTCCCAGGGCAGGTGCAGTACGGGTTTGATGCAGAGTAAATCTTCCTCCACACTGTCCCTTCAAACACTCCCAGGTCAGGTAGGGCACGGTTTAGATACAGAGTAAATCTCCCTTTACACTTTTCCATCAAATCGTTTCAATGCAAGTACAGCACGGATTAGATACAGCGTTAAGCTCCATTAACACTGTCCCATGAAATACTGCCGGAGCAGGTACAATACAGGTTAAATACAAAATACAGCTCCCTCTACGCTGGTCCATCAAACACTCCCAGGGCAGTTACAACACAGGTTAGATACAGAGTAAAGCTCCCTCTACACTGTCCCATCAAACACTGACAGAGCAGGTACAATACAGGTTAAATACAAAGTAAAGCTCCCTCTACACTGTCCCATTAAACACTCCTAGGGCAGGTGCAACACAGGTTAAATACAGAATAAAGCTCCCTCTACACTGTCCCATCAAACACTCCCATGGGTGCGATGACACTGGTTTGATACAGAGTAAAGCTCCCTCTACACTGTCCCATGCTCTGTATATGGGTCTCATTCCCGCACCGAGAACTACGAACAGAGGCCGGGATCGAGCCTGTGCCTTTCCCAGAGATCACTGCCTCCCCACATTCTCAGTCATTCCCCCTCTCTGTAATGTTCGGATCCAGTTTCTCAGTCCCACAGGTTTTGCGATATAAATTGCTGTCTTTGTTGACCCTGTGCATTTCGTTAATCAACTTTTTTCCTGGAACAAAACCATTAAAGCAGTAACAAGTGACTGTTGTTTCGCTGCCAACAGTTCATTTCTGTGCTATTAGTGGCGATGAGACCTGAGGTCACAACGAGTGTGAACACATTCCAAAGGGCCAACAGTTCACGGGCATTTCCAAAACATCTCCTTCTCTCGCTATTTACTTTTCCCTCATCTCTCTCTCGATTTTCTGTTCCACAATCTATCTTTCTCTCTCTCTCTCCTACTCTCTCTATCACTCTACTCTCTCTGTCTCCCTTTACCCTCTCCCTGTCTTTTTCTCTTACCCTTAACATAGACTGTACAGCACAGAATCAGCCATTCGTCCCAACAGGTCGATGCCGGTGTTTATGCTCCACACGATCCTCCTCCCACCTTCTTCATCTCACCTTATCACCATGTCCTTCTATTCCTTTCTCCCTCGTGTGTTTATCAAGCTTCCCCTTTAATGCATCTTTGCTCGTCGCCTCAACTACGTCATGAGGTTGCGAGTTCCACATTCTCACCACTCTCAGGGTAAAGGAGTATCGCCCGAATTACCTATTGGATTTATTAGTGACTATATTATATTTATGACACTTAGTTCTGCTCTCCCCGGCAAGTGAAAACATCTTCACTATGTCTACCCTATCAAAAGCTTCATTAATCTAAAGACTTCTACCATGTAACTTCTCAGTCTTCTCTTTTCTAGAGAAACGAGCCTCTGCCTGTTCTCTCTTTCCTGATGGGTGCAACCTCTCCGTTCTATGATATTGTTTCAGTAAACTGTCCTAGATGCACTCGAGAAATGTATTGCCTTCATAAATGGGAAAATTAAAATCTCCCTTCATAACTGCTCTGCCTTTGGTACAGGCTCCTCTGATCTCCGTATTTCTGTGTGGGCTCAATATTTTCTGTTTGAAGTATTTGTTTCATTAATTGAATTTCTTTCATGCCCCAGTTCCACTCAGTTGGTTGTGATCTCCAGTGTGACCGAGCCGCCTACAGGTTCCGGCTCTGAACAACAACTTGATTCCATGATCCGGGACTGACAGCCCAACCATTTTAAATAGGTTCAGTATGATCCTGGACTGACAGCACAACCCTTTTAAACAGACACAGAATGTCCCGGAACTGAGAGCACACCTTTTAAACAGACACAGAATGAACCGGGACTGAGAGCACACCTTTTAAACAGACACAGAATGAACCGGGTCTGATCGCACCAACGCTAAAACGTTTTTTCGGTGGTCTTTCCTGTGTGAATTTCCTTCCAAACGTTGCAATTATAAGTCGCTCACAATCAATAATAAAAATAAGAAACTGCGCCCTGAAAAAATAATAATTAAAAAGTGTCTGTGACTCGAACGCGCCAGCCTTGGCGTTGTTTGTATTACACTGTAAACGACTGAACTAAGCGGCCACTCGTAAGCAAAGTTTCAGCACCAGGATTCCAAGTAACGAGAGCAGCACTTTCATCATACACACATATACAGACATACACACACATATAGAAACACATACACACTTAGAGGTACATGCACACACGTAAAGGTACATACAGACTGATAAACATACACAAACATAAAGGCACACACACACATACGGACACATACACATACAGAAACATATGTGCATACAGGCACATGCACATACGGAAACACATACGCATACATAAAGTAACACATAAACACACACACATATACATGCACACACATACAGAAACACATACACATATACAGACAAACACACTGAAATTTATGCACACATATATACATTTATACAGGCACAAACAGGCATGTACACAAGCGTACACATACAGAAACACATATACTTACAGACACACATAGACAGACATACACATATATAAAGAAACACATAAAACATATACACACACATTTCGAGTTACATCGAGTCGACAGCACGGAAACAGACCATTCGGCCCAACCGTTCTATGTCGGCGTTTATGCTCCACACGAGCCTCCTCCACCCTACTTCATCGAACGCTATCAGCATACCCTTCAATTCATTTCTCCCTCGTGTGCTTATCTTGGATTTAAAAGGGATTTGGGTGTACTTGAACATGAGTCACAGAAATTTAACATGCAGGTGCAGCAAAGAATTAGGAAGGCAAATGGTATGTTCGACTTTATTGCAAAGGGGTTGGAGTGTAAGAGTAAGGAGGTCTTGCTACAATTATATTGGGCTCTGGTGAGACCACACCTGCAGTACTGTGTACAGTTTTGGCCTCCTTACCTAAGGAAGGATAAACTTGCCGAAGAAGGGCTACAATGAATGTTCAATAGATTGATTCATGCTCCCCAGAGGCATCCCTGTGTATAGAAATACGCTCAGCAGAATAGCAGATATTGCTTGTTATTTATTCAAAAATTTCCGATCAATTTAGAAAATGACCAAACGGATGCAGTTACAGAGATAGGCTGAAAAAAATAAGGCAAAAGAAGGCTTAGAAGATTAACAGAGAGAAGCAAATTAGAGGCATGGGGAAATCATGGATAAAAAGAGGGCGGATATGTCACTTGAAGGAAGAAGGTAATAAAATGTGTTGAGGAATGTGCGCTAGGTGCGGTGAGGAGGCAGAGGTGTAACAGAAGTTAGAACCAAAAGCAGGCTTCCTTCCAGAGTAACATCGAAATCTTGCAGGACTCCAGGCCACTGGTGGACCTTGCACATCCTGAGCAGCTCGTTGGAGAATAGGGATGCAGCAGCTGTGATCAGCTCATGCAATGTGTTCAGAGTACAGTCTGGGCTCAGTGTGTAAGTGTTTGTGTTGGGACAGTCCTGTTACATCAGGGATCTTAACTTAGAAGGTAGACACGGATAGAGTGAGAGAGAGGTGGTGGAGGAGTGGCAGAGAGACAGGAAGCAATGACAGAGGGAAACAAGAGAGACAGAGAGACAGATAGGGAGAGGGAAAGATAGGCAGAGAGAGACTTGGAGAGACAAGAGAGGGTGGGAAAGAGAGAATGAGGCAGATGGAGAAAGGGGGGAGAGAGAGCATAGATGCAGAGAAGGCGAGAAAGAGAATGGGCAAAATTGTGGCAAATGGAATTCAATGTAGACAAATGTGAGGTCATCCACTTTGGACCAAAAACGGATAGAACAGGGTACTTTCTAAATGGTAAAAAGTTAAAAACAGTGGATGTCCAAAGGGACTTAGGGGTTCAGCTACATGGATCATTGAAGTGTCATGAACAGGTGCAGAAAACAATCAAGAAGGCTATTGGAATGCTGGCCTTTATAGCTAGAGGACGAGAGTACAAGGGGGCAGAGGTTATGCTGCAGCTATACAAAACCCTGGTGAAACCGCACCTGGAGTACTGTGAGCAGTTCTGGGCACCGCACCTTGGGAAGGACATATTGGCTTTGGAGGGAGTGCAGCGTAGGTTTACTAGCATAATACCGTGACTTCAAGGGTTAAGTTACGAGGAGAAATTACACAAATTGGGGTTGTATTCCCTGGAGTTTCGAAGATTAAGGGGTGATCTGAGCGAAGTTCATAAGATATTAAGGGGAACAGATCGGGTGGATAGAGAGAAACTATTTCCGCTGTTTGGGGATTCTAGGAGTAGGGGGCACAGTCTAAAAATTAAAGCCAGACCTTTCAGGAGCGAGATTAGAAAACATTTCTACACACAAAGGATGGTAGAAGTTTGGAACTCTCTTCCGCAAACGGCAATTCATATTAGCTCAAATGCTAAATTTAAATCTGAGATAGATAGCTTTTTTTCAATCAAAGGTATGAAAGGATATGGGCCAAAGGTGGGTATTTGCAATTCGACCACAGATCAGCCATGATCTTTTCAAAAGGCGGAGCAGGCACGAGGGGCTGAATGGCCGACTCCTGTTCCTCTGTTCCTAATACTTCGACCAGGTCACTCCTCAATCATCTCTTTTCTAGAGAAAAGAACCTCTGCCTGTTCTCTCTTTCCTGGTGGGTACAACCTCTCAGCTCTATGATATTGTTTCAGTAAACTGTCCTAAATGCAATTTCGAAATGTATTGCCTTTATGCCCCAGTCTATGTGAAAATTAAAACCAACCTTCATAACTGCTTTGCTTTAGCTACAGCCTCCTCTGATCTCCGTATTTCTGTGTGGGCTCAATACTTCCTCTTTGAAGTGTTTGTTTTATTAATTTAATTTGTTTCATGCCTCAGTTCCACTCTGTGGGTTGTGACCTCGAGTGTGACCGAGCCGTCCACAGTTTCAGGCTCTGATCAGCAACTTGATTCTATGATCGGGGATTGGCAGCAAAACCATTTAAAATAGGCACAGAATGATCCGGAACTGACAGCACACTCCTTTTAAACAGGCACAGAATGATCCGGGACTGGCAGCACACTCCTTTTAAACAGGCACAGAATGATCCGGGACTGACAGCACACTCCTTTTAAACAGGCACAGAATGATCCGGGACTGACAGCACACTCCTTTTAAACAGGCACAGAATGATCCGGGACTGACAGCACACCCCATTTAACACGGACATAATGACCGGGGACTGACAGCACACCCCTTTTAAACAGAAACAGAATGATCTGGGTTTGATTGCACCAACGTTAAAAGACAAATGTTATATTAGACTTTATTGCAAGGGTGTTGGATTGTAAGAATGAAGAGGTCTTGCCGCAATTATATGGTGCTCTGGTGAGACCACACCTGGAGTACTCTGTACAGTTTAGTTCTCCTTATCTAAGGAAGGATAAAGTTGCCTTAGAGAGGCTGCAATGAAGGTTGACTGGATTGATTCCTGCTCTGCAGAGGTTTCTCAATGTAGAGTAATGCGCTTAGCAGAATAGCACGTATTGCGTGTTATTTATTCAAAAAATTCCGATCAATGTGGAAAATGACCAAACAGATTCAGTTCCAGGGATAGGCTGACAAAAATAAGTAAAAAGAAAGCCCTGAAGATTTACAGAGAGAAGCAAGTTAGAGGCATGGGGAAATCATGGATAAAAAGAGGGCGGATATGTCACTTGAAGGTGGAAGGTAATAAAATGTATTGAGGAATGGGGGCTAAGTGCGATGTGGAGGCAGAGGTGTAACAGAAGTTACAACCAAACGCAGGCTTCCCTCTCGAGTAACAGCGAAATCATGCAGGACTCCAGGCCACTGGTGGCCTTGCACATCCTGAGCAGCTCATTGGAGAACTCGGGGTTCCACAGCTGTGACCAGCTCATGTATTGTGTTCAGAGTACAGGCTGGGCTCAGTGTGAAAGTTTTACTGTTGGGACAGTCCTGTTACATCAGGGATCTTAAATTAGAAGGAAGACACGGACAGAGAGAAAGAGGTGGGGGAGGAGTGGCAGAGAGACAGGAAGCAGTGGAAGAGGGAAATAAGAGAGACAGACACAGAGAGGGAGAGATAGGTAGAGAGAGAGAGACTTAGATATACAAGAGAGGGTGGGAAAGAGAGAATGAGGCAGATGGAGAAAGGGGGAGACAGAGGATAGCTTCAGAGGAGGCGAAAAAGAGAATGAGGCAACGAGCAGAGAGAAGTGGAGTCACAGGTGGATAGGGTGGTGAAGAAGGCATTCAGCATGCTTGGTTTCATTGGTCAGAACATTGAATGCAGGAGTTGGGATATCTTGTTGAAGTTGTACAGGGCATTGATGAGGCCACACTTGGAGTACTGTGTACAGTTCTGGTCACCCTATTATAGAAAGGATATTATTAAACGAGAAAGAGTGCAGAAAAGATTTACTAGGATGCTACCGGGACTTGATGGTTTGACTTACAGGGAGAGGTTAGACAGACTGGGACTTTATTCCCTGGAGAGTAGGAGGTTAAGGGGTGATCTTATAGAAGTCTATAAAATAATGAGGGGCATAGATAAGGTCGATAGTCAAAATCTTTTCCCAAAGGTAGGGGAGTCTATAACGAGGGGGCACAGATTTAAGGTGAGAGGGGAGAGATACAAAAGGATCCAGAGGGGCAATTTTTTCACTCAAAGGGTGGTGAGTGTCTGGAACGAGCTGCCAGAGGCAGTAGTAGAGGCGGGTACAATTTTGTCTTTTAAAAAGCATTTGGACAGTTACATGGGGAAGATGGGTATCGAGGGATATGGGCCAAGTGCAGGCAATTGGGACTAGCTTAGTGGTATAAACTGGGCGACATGGACATGTTGGGCCGAAGGGCCTGTTTCCATGTTGTAACTTCTATGATTCTATAAGGGCGATACAGATGGAATGAGGGGGAAAGAAAGTGTGGCAAAAAGAGGGACGGAGAGGCAGAGAAGAGAGAAAGGCAGAAAGTGTGAGAGAGACAAAATGGCAGAGAGAAATATGAGATAATGTAGACAGAGAGTGAGAGAAAGGAAACAGAGTCCGAGTAAAGGTGAATGAAAGAGAGAGAGCGAGGCGGGGAGTGATATAGCCAGGGATAATTAAACATAGGCATAGTGAAGAGACGCAGAAATAGATGAAACATAGAGAGAGATAAAATGAGTCAAAGAGCGAAGGAGTGAGAGAAAACGTGACCGAGGGAGTCACGCAGAGGCAGAGAGAGAGAGACGGGAGGCGGAACATATTTTAACCCTGCTTCCCCGTTCAGTTTAATATTTCTTGTATTTTTTATTCTTCTACAATAAGAGCACCGTTGGATTTTAATCGCTGATTTTGAACCAATAGAATTTTGTTCAGTAGGTACTTGTTTTGAGACAGTTACTGATGTCAGAGCAGGTTGATTCAGCAGCCCCGAGTTATATTGTCAGTTTCACATGGGTCTCTGGTCAATCTCTCTCTACTATGTCCCATCAAGCATAGAAACATAGAAAATAGTAGCAAAGGTAGGCCATTCGGCCCTTCGGGCCTGCTCCGCCATTCAAAATGATCATAGATGATCGTCGAACTCAATACCTTGTTCCCGCTTTTTCCCCATATCGCTTGATCCATTTAGAATTAAGAAATATATCTATCTCCTTCTTGAATACATCTAATGACTTGGCCCCCAACTGCCTTCTGCGGTAGAGAATTCCACAGGTGCACCACCCTCTGAATGAAGAAATTTATCCTCATCTCGGTTCTAAATGGCATACCCCGTATCCTTAGACTGTGACCCCTGGTTCTGGACTCCCCAGCCATCGGGAACATCGTCCCTGCATCTAGTCTGTCTAGTCCTGTTAGAATTTTATATGTTTCAATGAGATCACCTCTCATTCTTCTAAACTCTAGTGAATATAGGCCGAGTCGACCCAATCTCTCCTCATACATCAGTCCTGCCATCCCAGGAATCAGTTTGGTAAACCTTCGTTGCACTTCCTCCATGGCAAGGACATGCTTCCTCAGATAAGGGAACGAAACTGCACACAATACTCCAGATGTGGTCTCACCACGGCCCTGTATAACTGCAGTAAGACATCCCTGCTCCAGTACTCAAATCGTCTTGCAATGAAGGCCAACATACCATTCGCCTTCCCAACTGCTTGCTGCACCTGAATGCTCACTTTCAGCGACTGGTGTTCAAGGACACCCAGGTCTCGTTGCACCTCCCCTTTTCCCAATCTATCACCATTCAGATAATAACCTGTCTTTCTGCTTTTACAACCAAAGTGGATAACCTCACATTTATCCACGTTATACTGCATCTGCTGTGTTCTTGCCCACTCACCCAATTTGTCTAAATCACATTGGAGCCTCTTTGCATCCTCCTCACAGCTCACATTCCATCTCAGCTTTGTGTCGTCTGCAAACTTGGAAGTGTGACATCTCGTTCCCACATCCAAATCATTGATATCAATTGTGAATAGCTGGGGCCCAAGCACTGATCCCTACGGTACCCCACTAGTCACTGCTTGCCACCCGGAAAAATACACATTTATTCCGACTCTCTGTTTCCTGTCTGTCAACCAATTTGCAATCCATGCCAGTATATTGCCCCCAATCCCATGTGCTTTAATTTTGCACACTAACCTCTTGCATGGTGCCTTATCAAAAGCCTTGTGAAAATTCAAGTACACCACATCCACTCGTTCTCCCTTATCTATTCTATTGGTTACATTCTGAAAAAATTCCAGTAGATTTGTTAAGCATGATTTCCCTTTCATAAACCCATGCTGACTTTGTCCAATCCCGTTAATGCCCTCCAAGTGTTCTGTAATCACATCTTTTATAATAGACTCGAGCATTTCCCCACTACTGATGTTAGGCTAACTGGCCTGTAATTTTCTGTTTTTTTTCTCTCCCTCCTTTTTTAAATAGTGGGGTTACATTTGCCACCCTCCAATCTGTAGGAACTGTTCCAGAGTCTATATAAATTTGGAAGATGATCACCAATGCATCCAATATTTCCAGGGCCGCTTCCTTTCGTACTCTGGGATGTAGATTATCAGGCCCTGGGGATTTGTCAGCCTTCAGCCCCATTAATTTCTCCAGCACTATTTTTTTTACTAATACTGGTTTCCATCATTTCCTCCCTCTCACTAGACCCTTGGTTCCCTACCATTTCCGGGAGGTTATTTGTGTCCTCCTTTGTGAAGACAGAACCAAAGTATGTGTTTAATTGTTCTGCCATTTCTTTGTTCACCATCATAATAGCCTCCATTTCTGACTGTAAGGGACCGACATTTATCTTACATTTGTCTACACGGTTTAGATAAAGTGTAAAGTGACTTCCACACAATGTCTTCAAACTTTCCCAGTGCAGGTACAGCACGGGTGAGATTGAGAGCAAAGTCCCTCTACATTATGGCATCAAACAGTCCCAGCGCAGGTACAGTTCGGGTTAAATAACGAGCAAAACTCTCTCTATACTGTCCCATCAAACACAATCAGGGCAAGTACAGCACGGGTTAGATACAGTGTAAAGCTCCCTCTACACTGTACGATCAAGCACTCCCAGGGCAGGTACAGCTCATGTTAGATACAGAGTAAAGCTCCCTCTATACTGTCTCATCAAACAATCCCAGGGCTGGTACAGCACGGGTTAGATACATAGTAAAGCTCCTTCTTCACTGTCCGAACAAACAATCCGATGGATCTGATGCAAATAAGTCTCCTTCCAATCTGCCGGCGCAAACCCGTTCAAGTGAGATATTTTGAACCCCGAACAGTCAGAGTGCTGACACTCTGGGGCACCTGTCTTATTTCAGCACCTTTCTGAATATGTTATCAGGCACTAGGACCCCCAGATCCCTTTGTACTGCAGTACTTTCCAGTTTCCCGCCATTGATTTTTACAATGGGTTTTGATAGAGTGAAGAAGGAGAAATTGTTTCGACTGGCAGGAAGGCCGGTAACCAGAGGAAACTGATTTAAGATAATTGGTCAAAGAACCAGAGCGGGGAGATTGTGAGAAATTTCGTTTCCGCAGCGAGCTGTTATGATCTGGAATGCACTGCACGAAAGGTTGGAGGAAGCAGATTCAATTGTGACTTAAAAAAGGGAATTGGATAAATACTGGAAGGGCAAAGAATTGCAGGGCTGTTGGGAAAGAGCAGGAGAGTGGGACCAATTGGATAGCCGAGAAAGAGCCGACACTGTCATGATGGGCCGAGTCGCCCCCTCCTGTTTTGCAAGTTTCAATGAACGCTGAGGTATAAAACTCCCTTTCAAGGAAAAATGGCACTTTTGCCTAAAACATTCCCGCTCACCGCAGAGGGCCTTTAGAATCATAGAATCACAGAATGGTTACAGCACGGAAGGAGACCATTCAACCCGTCGAGTCCGTGCCGGCTCTCTGCAAGATCAATCTAGCTCGTCCCACTCCCCCGCTCTATCCCAATCGCCCTGATTTTTTCCCTTCAATTAATATCCAATTCCCTTTTGAAAGCCACGATTGAATCTGCCTCCACCACCCCCTCAGAAGGTTGATCATTCCTGATCACAACCACTCGCTGTGTAAAAAAGTTTTTTCTCATGTTGTCTTTGGTTCTTTTGCCAATCACCTTCAATATTTGTCACCTGGTTCGTGACCCCCCGCGCCAATGGGAAGTTTATCTCTATCTACTCTGTTCAGACCCTTCATGATTTTGAATACCTCTATCAAATCTGCTCTCAAACTTCTCCGCTCTAAGGAGAACAAACCCAGCTTCTCCAGTCTATGCACGTAACCGAATTCCCTCATCCCTGGAATCACTCCAGTAAATCTCTTCTGCACTCTCTCTAAGGCCTTCACATCTTTCCTAAAGTGCGGTGCCCAGATCTGAACACAATACTCCAGTTGTGGCCGAACCAGTGTTTTATAAAGGTTCATCATAACCTCCTTGCTTTTGAACTCTATGCTTCTTTTATAAAGCGCAGGATCCTGTATGCTTTCTTAACCGATTTCTCAATCTGCCCTGCCATCTCCAACGATCTGTGCACATTTTCTCCCAGATCTCACTGTTCAGAGAAACACAGCTAAGTTTGACCGTCCACATTGAACAATAACATTGGTAACTTCAGTGATTCGATTAACATTGAACTTTCCTGTCTTCCTCCACCCACCCCCTGCAGGTACTGACTGTCGCTGAGGGAGGGACGGGCTCCACAAATATAGGATGCCTCATTGGCCCGTCACCCCAAGGGCCTGATCTTGTGTGTCAGAAAAGAGACTCGGTGTTAGCACCTACCGCAACTTCCACCAGGGGACACTGCTGACCAGGAGTGAAAGAGTGATAGAGTTGGAGAGGGAGAGAGAAAGAGACAGATAGAGGGAGAGAGGCAGAGACAGAGCGACAGAGAGAGAGAGAGAGAGAGATAGAGTGAGATAGACATAGACAGAGCGAGAGAGAGAGAGAGGGAGAGAGGCAGAGACAGAGCGAGCGAGAGACAGAGGCAGAGAGGGAGAGATAGTGAGAGAGGGAAAGAGACAGACCGACATAGGGACATAGAGGGGGAGAGAGACAGAAAGAGCAAGAGAGAGAGGGGTAGTGAGAGAGACAGACAGGAAGGGGAGAGAGGGAGATCGAGGGTGAGGAAGACAGGGGAAGGGAAAGACAAACACACACACGCACAATCAGAGTCAGAGAGACAGAGAGTCAGAGGTAGAGATAGAGTGGGAGACAGATACAGAGAGGGAGAGAGCGAGAGATAGAGCGAGAGAGAGGTAGGCCATAGAGGGAGAGGGTGTGAGAAAATCAGAGAGGAAAGACAGAGGGAGAGAGAGAGAGAAGGACACACACTCAGACAGTGACAGAGACAGAATCAGAGAGTGAGAAAGACAGTGATAGAGAGGGGGAGACAGAGAGAGACAGAGACAGAGTCGAATAGAGGGACAGAAATATAGAGAGAGACGGAGTGAGAGTGATATAGAGAGAGACGGAGTGAGAGAGAGAGACAAGGAGTTGGACAAAGAGAGTGAGAAAGATTGAGGCAGAGAGATAGAGACAGAGAGAGGCAGAGAGGGACAGAGAGAGAGAGGAAACAAATCTGTGATGATTAACAAAAACAAAAAGAGAGTGAGAGAAAAGCAGATAGAGAGACAGCGAGCGAGAGATAAGGAGAGAGAAATAGATATCGAGAGATAGAGGGACAGGGAGCGAGAGACAGAGCAGAGAGAGGGGAGAGGGGGAGTCAGTAAAAGACAGAAAGACAAGAGGGAACAGTGAGAGGGGTAAACGGAGAGAGAGGGAGAGAGAGAGACACAGAGAGAGAAACAGAGAGCGAATCGCAGACAGAGACAGAGAGACAGAGAGACACACACACAAAGAGAGACAGAGAGAGTGTGACAGAGTCAGAGAGAGAAAAGGGGAGAGAGAGAGAGAGAGAGTGAGACGGGGAGGAAGACTGTGCAGTGTGAGGAAACAATTCTGTAATAATCAACATAAACAAAGGAGAGGGGGAGAGAGACACACAAAGAGTGAGAGGGAGGGCAGGGGTGGTGGGGGGGAGAGGGGAGACACTGAGAAAGAGAAAGATAAGAGGGGAAACAGAGAGAGATACAGAGCGAGAATGAAGGAGAGAGTAGAGACAGAGAGAATAACGACGGAGAGAGTGTAGAGGGAGCGAGAGACAAAGCAGACACAGAAAGACAGAAAGAGCCGGACAGAGAAAGATTTGAGGCGGAGGCAAGATTAAAAAAGCAAAATAAAGACAGAGAGATAAAGACAGGGAAAGCGGGAAATCGTAAGAGAGATAGAGAGAGTGGAGAGAGTTAGAGACTCAGAAGAGGGAGAAAATGAGAAACAAGATGGAGGGGCAAAGCGATAGTGAGAGAATGAGAGACAGACACAGAGCTAAGGAGAGACAGATAGCACAGAAGAAGAAAAAAGAGACGTAGACAATAGGGAGATAGAGAGACAAAGAGAGAGAGAGAAAGAGAGATAGAGGGAAGAAAAGGGGAGGGAGAGAGACGGGGCGGAGAGAGCGGACAAAGAAAGTGAAACAGGATGAGAGAGATAAAAAGACAAAGAGAGACAGACAGGGAGATAGAAATGCACAGTCAGAGAGGGAGAGGGGGAGATAGAAAGGGAGAGGGGGCAGAGAGATGGAGAGGCAGAGAGAAAGATACTGAGAGAGAGAGAGGGAGAGAGAAGGGGAGATGGAGACAGTGAGAGAGGGACTTAAACAAAGAGAGAGACAGCGAGATAGAGATAAACAGAGCGGGACACAGACAGAGAAGCACAAACAGAAGGAGAGTCAGGGAGAGAGAGAGACGCACACACGAAGAAAGACAGAGAGATGGACAGAGAGAGTGGCAGAGTCAGAGAGAGAGAAAGCGGGACAGCGAGAGACAGTGAGATAGATAGATAGAGAGAGAGAGAGACTGTGCAGTTTGAGGAAACAACTCTGTAATAATCAACAGAAACAAAAAGAGAGAGTGACAGAGATACAGGAAAAGTGAGATAGATCAGAGAGGGGGCAGAGGGGATACAGTGAGAGACGGAAAGACAAGAGGAGAGACTTAGAGAGAGAGACAGAGAGAGAGAGACAGAAGTTGGGAGCGACATAGAGAGACAGACGAAGATCGTGTGGCACAGCAACATAGAGACAGAGAGAGATAATGAGCGAGAGGAAGAGAGAAACAGTTGAGGAAGATTGAGAAAGAGAGGGAGAGGGAGAGACAGAGCGAGACATTAGGACAGAAAGACAAAGGGGCAGAGAGACAACGAGAGGGAAAGACAGATAGAGAGACAGGGACATAGAGTGACAGAGAGCGAGTCACTGACAGAGAGAGAGATAGAGTTCTCTGTCTATACCTGTTTAAAAGACGGGTGTGCTCTCAGTCCCGGATCATTCCGTGTCTGTTTAAAAGGGGTGTGCTGTCAGTCTCGGATCATTCTGTCCCTGTTTGAAAGGGATGTGCTGTCAGTCTCGTATCATTCGGTGTCTGTTTAAAAGGGGTGTACTGTCAGTCTCGTATCATTGGGTGTCTGTTCAAAAGGGATGTACTGTCAGTCCCGGATCATTCTGTGTCTGTTTAAAAGAATATACATAGAATTACAGAGAATGTGCAGTGCAGGAACATGCCATTCGGTCCAACAAGTCCATGCCAGTGTTCATGCTTCACACGAGCCTCCTCCCACCCTACTTCACTTCACCCTATCATCATATCTTTATATTCCTTTTTCCTTCTTGTACTCATCTAACTTCCCCTTAAATACATCTCTGCTATTCGCCTGAACAACTCCTTCTGCTAACAAGCTCGACATTCCTACCACTCGCTGGGTAAAGACGTTACTCCTGAATTCCCGATTGGATTTATTGCTGAATTTATTCATCCCAGTTTTGGTCTCTCCCACAACTGGAAATATCTTCTCTATGTCTACCATATAGAACCCCTTCCTATTTTTAAAGACTTCTATAAGTTCACCTCTCAGACTTCTCTTCTCTAGAAAAATGCACCACAGCCTGTTCAGTCTTTCCTGATAGTTATAACCGCTCAATTCTGATACCATCATTGTAAATGTTGTTTGAACTTTTTCCAGTGCCTCTCTGGGCTTTTTGTAATATGGGGACTAGAATTTTGCACAGTACTCGAAGTAGGTTCTAACCAAGGTTCTATATAAATTTAACATAACCTCTCTGCTTTTGAATTGTGCTCCTCTAGAAATTAACCCTGGTGCTTTGATTTCACTTTCTATGGCTTTCTGTATCTGCATTCAGCTGCCTCGGCCCTAAGCTCTCCGCCTCTCTACTTCTCTCTCACCCTTTAAGACCATCCTAAAAACCTTCCCCTTTGACCATGCATGTGTTCACGTGACGTAATATCTCCTTATGTGTCTCGATGTCAAATTTTGTTCCATAGTGCTCCTGTGAAGCGCCTTGGGGCGTTTTACTACTATAAAGGCGCTGTATTAATGCAAGCGGTGGCTGATGTTGTTGTGGTGGTGGTGGCCGTTGTGATTGTTGTTGTCGCTGTTGCTGCTACTGTTGTTGCACTGCTATATTTAATGATTTGTTAACCGCTTAAGTCATCTTGTAAATTATGTAATCCTCTTTAGTGAGTCTGTGCGAAGTTATATGTTCATTGTCCATTGCTCTTCTCACCGTTTGTATCTCACCATCTCATCTTTTCTGAAACGTTCCCGATTGGTCTTTTGCATTCACTCAGTCTTCTGGCTATCTGTCCCGGTGGCTAAACATAACAAGTCTGCCCTTACAGATTGTGAGTCCATTAATGTTTGTTCACAGGTTCTAATGATGTCCTGAATATGAGGTCTTAGAACCTGCTCATTTGTAGATTCCTAGTTTTGATATGTGTAAGTGCCTTTAATATTGAGAAATGTGTAATAAAGCTATTAGAATTATTTGAGTTTTCATCGCCTGGCCTACCCCTGTCCACAGAGATTATTCCATCATACTATTGATTTGTGCCTTGTAGGAGGTGGTGAATCTTTGTGGAGTTAGGAGGTGAGCCACCTGCTACAGAATACCCAGTCTCAGACCTGCTCTATTAGCCACGGCTTTATGTGCTTGGTCCAGTTGAGTTTCTGGTCGATAGTGGTCCCCAGGATGTTGATGGTGGTGGATTCGATAATACTGATTCCATTGACGGTCAAGTGGAGGTAGTTGGAATCTTCCTTGTTGGAGATGTTCTTTGTTTGGCACTTGTGTAGTACGAATTTACCAGACTAATACCAGGGATGAAGGACTTCAGTTATGTGGAGAGACTGGAGAAGCTGAGATTGTTCTTTTAACAGCAGAGAAGTTTAAAGGGAGATTTCATAAAGCTGTTCAAACTTACGGGAGGTTTTGAAAGAGTAAATGTTAAAAGAGGTGAACCTTTTTCCACTGGCAGGAGGGTCGGTAACCACAGCAAACAGATTTAAGATAATTTACAAAACAACCATACGGGAGGTTATGAGAATTGTTTTATGCAGCGAGTTGTCATGACCTGGAGTGAACTTTCTGAAAGGTTGGTGGACGTAGATTCAATAGTAACTTTGAAAAGGTAATTGGATATATACTTGAAAAGGAAATAATTGCAGAATTATTGGGAAATGGTTTCATTGCCCACCACCATTCACGATTGTCTGTTCTCGCCCCACCTGCCACAAGCCCAGTCTGGCAGCTATATGTTTCAGGACATGGCCAACCCTGACATTGGTGATACTGCGGAGCCAATCTTGATGATGGACATTGAAATCCCCCCACCCAGAGAACATTCTGTGCTCTTTCTACTCAGCGATTCCAACAAGTGATGTTCAAAGTGAAGGAATACTGATTCGTCAGCTGAGGGAGGGCGATAATGGTGATAATCCGCAAGAGGTTTGAGCTGAAGCCATGACACTTCATGGGGTCAGTCGGCAAAGTTCAGTAATCCCAAGGCCACTCCCCCTTTCAAGTATATATCCAATTCCCTTTTGACAGTTGCGATTGAATCTGCTTCCACCGCCATTTTAGGAAGTGTATTCCAGTTCATAATAACTCGATGAGTAGAGAAATTGCACCTCATCTCTCCTCCGGTTCGCTCGCCAATTATATTCAATCTGTGTACTCTGGATATCGACCCTCCTGCCAGGAGAAACAGTTCCTCTGTTTTTGTGTGTATCAAACCCTCTCTTAACTTTGAACACCTACATTAATTCTCATAGAATCATAGAAGTTTACAACATGGAAACTGGCCCTTCGGCCCAACATGTCCATGTCGCCCAGTTTATACCACTAAGCTAGTCCCAATTGCCTGCACTTGGCCCATATCCCTCTTTACCCATCTTACCCATGTAACTGTCCAAATGCTTTTTAAAAGACAAATTTGTACCCGCCTCTACTACTGCCTCTGGCAGCTCGTTCCAGACACTCACCATCCTTTGAGTGAAAAAATTGCCCCTCTTGACCCTTTTTTATCTCTCCCCTCTCACCTTAAATCTCTGCCCCCTCGTTATAGACTCCCCTACCTTTGGAAAAGATTTTGACTATCTACCTTATCTATGCCCCTCATTATTTTATAGCCTTCTATAAGATCACCCCTAACCCTCCTACTCTCCAGGGAAAAAAGTCTCAGTCTATCTAACCCCTCCCTATAATTCAAACCATCAAGTCCCGGTCGCATCCTCGTAAATCTTCCTAAATCTCGCCTAAACCTTCTTTGTTCTAAGGAATAACCCCAGCTTCTCTAGTCTCTCCACATAACTGAAGTCCCTCATCCCCAGCAGCATTCCAGTAAATCTCTCCTGCATCATCTCCAAGGCCTTGACATCCTTCTGAAAGTGTGATGCTCAGAACGGGACACAATACCACAGGCGACGCCGAACCAGTGATTGATAATGGTTTAGCATAACTTCCTTGCTTTAGTACTCTATGCCTCTATTTGTAAAGCCGAGGAACCCGCATTATTTTTTAACAGCCTTCTCAACATGTCTTGCCACCGACAAAGATTTCTAAATGTTAACCCCCTGGTCGCTCCAATCCTGCACCCAGTTAAAAATTGTGCCACTTAATCTATATTGCCTCGCTTCATTCTCCCTTCCGAAATGCATCACTTCACACTCAAATGTTAGCTGCGTGAATTTATAACTACTTACATGAAGTTTCTCTGAGTTTGTCCCTGTCTATATGATAGTTGTGTGAATCTATAAATAGTGACAGGTTGTGTCTCTGAGTGTGTTCATGTCTATATGATAGTTGTGTGATTCTATAAATAGTGGCAGGTTGTTTCTCTGAGTGTGTCCCGGTCTATATGATAGTTGTGTGTAACTATAAATAGTGACAGGTTGTTTCTCTGAGTTTGTCCCGGTCTATATGATAGTTGTGTGTAACTATAAATAGTGACAGGTTGTGTCTCTGTGTGTGTTCATGTCTATATGATAGTTGTGTGTAACTATAAATAGTGACAGGTTGTGTCTCTGAGTTTGTCCCGGTCTATATGATAGTTGTGTGTAACTATAAATAGTGTGTTCATGTTTGTATGATAGTTGTGTGAGTTTACAAATATTTACAGGGTGTTTCTATGAGACTGTTAAAGTTTACAGTTTTATTCTGCGAGACTGCGAAATTTCGAATGGGTTTAATTAGGTTTTCCGATGTTTCCAGGATATTTATCTCATTTGTTATTATTTTTTTACGTTTTCCTTTGATTCCTTGGTATCATCCTTTGCTCTTTTTATTTTTCCATCCCCTCTGTAAACACAATAATATGTTTGGCTGGGTAATGTCACTCTTTGCAAACACGTTGTTGTTGTCTTGTTCGAGTTTAAGGCCTGAGTCGGGAGTTGCTCATCGTTGCATCGCCGGGATCCGTGCTTGCTAAGATTCTGCTAGTTTAGGAAAAGTTATTTATCGTGAAATTTGTACCCTGATGGCTTGGGATGGAATAAAAGAGAGAACCAGTTTTTGCGATCCCGCTTTTTTTCCGCTGTCATTCCTTGCTTTTCTTTATCACGATCTCGTATTTGTTCCTCCGCTTTAACTCAATACAGGAGGAGAAACTCCGTTCTCTCGGTTTTATCCTCCGTATTTTACTTACCATCAATTTCAACATCAGTATTTTATGTTAAGCTAGATTCTGTTGCAGAAAAATGTTATGGTGACAACAAGTCTGTTTGTTTAATGTCAGTTACAATGATGCCTAATTATGTGACTGGGGGATTTCTCCCTGCTTTAAATAAGGAGCTCCCTTCGCTTTGTCAACTCATACAGTCAGTTCATTGCTTTCAGCACAAAAACGATCAGCCACTCTCACAGAATTAATATCATGGATTGGAGAATCGATGTTCAATACCTTTTCCTACAAATTCGGATACTAAAAATATTTCAAGATATACAGAAGATTTACTATCCCCTCCTTGCTGCTGCTGGTGTTCCTCGTAAGTTTCTACGTCCAGTTATTAATTCTCAACCATGTTTAACTAATATTATTCTTGCTGTTTACCTTGGGATATTCAGTTATTAATGGCATTCTGTGTTTCAACTTTTTGTGTCTTTGTTAATGCATTGATTGATAAATAAAAATACTGGCATATCTTTGCTGCTATTGCTGTGGCTGGTAAATCTCTATATCCAGTTATTAATTCTGAAAATCATGCTTAACTGTGTTTCTCTCCATGTCATTTCCCAAATTATCCAGGCTTCTGTCGGCTATTGATTCTGTACGTGATACCGTGTTACCAAGATTCAAATATTCTATATCAAACGCCAGCAATGATATTAGACGAGTCTATTTATTGAACAACTTTCAGTCTAATATCTACTGAACATTTCTAACAGATCAGACGTATGGTTTAGGACACTTTCCACCTTCTGCTCTCTATGTTTACTTACACAGAGTGACAGGACTAATCCTGGCACATCACAAACACACCTTTAAATGTCTGAAAATATCCGCTGATGGTTCAGTTCCAGTCATAGTATCATAGTAGGTACAGCACCGGAGGAGGACATACGGCCCATCGTGCCTGTGCCGGTTCTTCAAAAGAGTTATCCAAATAATGCCATTCCCCTGCTCGTTCCCCGTAACCCTGTATTTTTTCCCTTCAAGTGTTTGTCTAATACCCTGTTGAAAGTGACCATTGAATTGCCTTCCGCCTTGCTTTCAGGCAGTGAATCCCAGATCATTTCAACTCGCTGGGTTAAAAAAAACGTTTCCTCATGTCTCCTCTGGCTGTTCTGCTGATCACCTTAAATCTGTGTCCTCTGGTTACCGACCCTTTTCCCACTGGAAACATTTTGTCCTCTTTGACTCTTTCAAAACCGTTCATGATTTTGAACAGTCAGTGTCTCCTTTCCGAACATCTCCAGTTCTGTATTAGTGTCGCTGTTTCTGCCGATTAGAATAGGATTACAAGTATAATTTACATTCTCACAAAATGTTCATTCAGTTACATTGCGATATATTTATTTCCTATCTTTGTTTTGAAATTACAGTTGAATCCTACGCCCGTCTGGCACAGTTGAGTGAATCTCTCAGTGAGTCCCAGAGTGACTCGAAAGTGATGTACTTTCGGATAAGCGCCCTCAGCTGATGGGAACTGAAGTACTGAGGATAAGAAAAAAAAATGGCATTTCCTCGTCTATTTTTCTCTGCACGATTTCCAACCAATGTTGAAAAAAGTACCAGATTAAACCTCTCCCATTTGTATTCGGATACTTTACAAAAGCAATCACCGACCACTTTGCCTCTTGGATAATTCGTCTGATTTCGATACTAATCAATGCATTTAGTGGAACATTACATGGTCAATGATATCACACTCTTAGAAGTCAAAGCCCATTCTTATTCATGTTATTGTGGTGTTATTTGGAAAACCTTCCTTTCAGTGAGCTGCAATTTGTGTATTTCAACAAAAATGTTGAAAAGTCAATCTTCAAAACACTTTTTACAGCCGAGTTATCTTTACAACTGCAGTGCACTTGTATTTATTATCTTAACATTTACATGAGTGCATTTTAAATACAATTACCTGTAATTATTGCATGTCAGTGTTGCATTTTCCGCAGTTTACTGTCGCATTAATTTCAGTTCTCAGTGAAATGCAAACGCATTAATATTCTAACCAGGAGCAGGAATCCAAGTAACATTTTCCCTTCCCTAATACAGGGCACAGAAGCGAATTGCACCGCTCCAAATGTTGACTGATCCCGGGACACGAAGGATTCCTGAGAGGTTCTGGTGTTTGAGTCCCTGTGACCTCGGATGGTGCTTTTATCTGCTGGGCTGTAGGCAGTTGTCATTTAATCTCTCATTGATCTTACATCAGTTACTTTCATCATGTATTATTCCCATTTATTTATTGATTCCATTGGTGCGGTTTACAATAAAGCCTCTCGTCAGCTCCAAAGGTAATGGAATTAGATTTAATAATTGAATGTCAGGAATGAGTTGCAGATTTCACCCGAACTCCATCAAACTGTTATTTTTGTTCACAGCCTGATTTATAATTTCCCTGTTTATTTCCATTCCTTACAGTTAACTTGGTGACGATTGTGATCCTGTCTCGGGGAAAGTGCGGTCTCTCCAAATGTGTCACTCGCTACCTGGTGTCCATGAAAGTGGCGGATCTACTGGTCGTTATCATCGATCTGATATTGAGGCAGATTCCGATTGTTTATTTTCAACAGTTTCGTTTCCTATTGTACATCCCCGTGTGTAATATCCACGCCGCCCTGATTTATGCAGCCACAGACTGTTCTGTCTGGTTCACAGTCACTTTCACCTTTGATCGATTTGTGGCCATTTGTTGCCAAAAGCTGAAAACTAAATATTGCACCGAGAAAACGGCGGCTGTGGTTCTGGGAACAGTGACTGTGCTGAGCTGTTTAAAGAACATCACCTGGTACTTTATGTATACGGGTAAATATACACTTGATAATGATCCGTGGTTTTGCTCTGTAACACTCGCAGTTACGGAATCACAATTGTGGACAGCAATCGAACTCCTTCATTATATTCTCACCCCGTTTGTCCCGTTTGTTCTGATTCTGCTGCTCAATGCTTTAATCGTCAGTCACATTTTCGTGGCCAACAGAGCCGGCAGGAGACTCCGGGGCCACGACAGTGGGGAGAGTGCGAGTGACCAAGAGATGGTGAGCCGAAGGAAATCCATCATTTTTCTGTTTGTTATCTCGGGGAATTTCATCCTGTTATGGCAGTGCTGATGGTGCAATCTATATGGAACCGGATGTGGAATTTTTTCCGTGATATTCGATCTCTTCCTGGATTTGTACAAGAAATAGGATTTATGCAACAACTTCTCAGTTGTCGCACAAACACTTGTATTTGTGACCCAAACTAAATTCAGAGACCAGTTGAAGAATATGGTGCAATATCCCATTGCTATAATTGTTAAATTCATCAAGTAACGAGATGAGACGCAAGCTTTTCTGAATAGAAGTCAACTATATATAATTATGTGTCCAAACCACTCGACTCGGAGCGGAGCTACAGGCGGGAGCGGACCGAGGAGAGAGCGCGGGACTCGGAGACTACTAAAGGCCCAGGCTCGAGGGCCGACCCGCACTCGGAGCGGAGCTACAGGCGGGAGCGGACCGAGGAGAGAGCGCGGGACTCGGAGACTACTAAAGGCCCAGGCTCGAGGGCCTACCCGCACTCGGAGCGGTACTCCAGGTGCGGTGTAACCAGGGTTTTGTATGGCTGCAGCATAACTTCTGCCCCCCTTGTACTCTCGTCCTCTCGATATGAAGGCCAGCATTCCATAAGCCTTGTTGATTATTTTCTGCATCTGTTTATGACACTTCAATGATCTACCGACCTGAACCCCAATGTCCCTTTGGACATCCACTATTTTTAACTTTTTACCATTTAGAAAGTACCCTGTTCTATCCTTTTTGTTCCAAAGTGGATAAACTCACAGTTGTCTACATTGAATTCCATTTGCCACAGTTTTGCCCATTCACCTAATCTATCAATATCCCTTTGTAATTTTATGTTTTCATCTACACTGCTTACAATGACACCAATCTTTGTGTCATCGGCAAACTTAGATATGTCTCGGGATCTCCTCTACCCCTCGCGCCATTAACACATTGATCACCGGCACATTTATGGTGTCATATTATAATAGTAGGTAAAGCACAGGACGAGGCAATTCGGCCCATCGTGCCTGTGCTGGCTCTTTGAAAGAGCTATCCAATTAGTCCCATTCCCTCCTCTTTCCCCATCGCCCTGATTTTTTTTTCAATTCAAGTGTTTATCCAATTATCTTTTGAAAGTTATTATTGAATCTGTTTCCACCACCCTTTCAGGTAGCACATTCCAGATCATTACAACTCCCTGCATATCAAAGAATTATCATAGCATGTTACAGCACAGAAGGAGGCCATTCAGCCTATCCTACCTGTGCTGGCTCTTTGAAAGTGGTACCCAATAAGTCCCATTTCCCTGCTCTTTCCCCATAACACTGTATTTTTTCATTTCTTTTATTTTTCCAATTCCCTTTAGAAATATTATGTTGAATCTGCTTCCACCAATTGTTCAGCCAAAGATTTCAGGTCATAACACCTCTCTGCTTTAAAAAATAGTTTCCTTATGTCGCCTCTGTTTCGTTTGTCAATTAACTTAAATCTGTATCCTCTGGTTACAAATCCTTCTGTCACTGGAAACAATTTCTCCTTATTTATTCTATCAAAAACTTTCATGACTTTGAACACCTTTAACAAATCAATGCTGACTTTCATTTATTAGCGTATACTTTTCCAAGTGTCAATTAATTCTTTCCAGGGTTATTGTCTCCACTTTTTTGAAAAGGGGTGTAACATTTGCAATTCTCCAATCCTCTGGCACCGCCCCCATATCTGAGGAGGATTGGAATATTGTCGGCAGAGCCTCCGCAATTTCTACCCTTGCTTCCCTCAGTAAATTGTGATGCATCCCATCTGGACCGGGAGACTGTTCTACTTTGAGTACTGCCAACCTTTTAAGTACCTCCTCTTTATCTATTTTTAGCCTGTGCAATATCATTCCTACCTCCTACTTCACTGCTACATTGGCAGCATCCTCTTATCTAGTGGAGACAGATGCGTAGAATTCATTTAGTACCTCAGACATACCTTCTGCCCGCACAGGAAAATCTCATTTTTGTCTCTAATCGGCCCCACCCTTCCATTACCTAACCTTTCACCATTAATATGTTTATAAAATACGTTTGTATTCCTTTTTATTATTAGCCACTATTTTCATATTCTCTCTTTGCTCCACTTATTCTACTTTTCACATTTCGTTTGGCTCTCTACTGTGTTATGAATCTTACACGTGTCATAAGCCTCCTGTATCTGTTACGTTTTAATCTCTACTTCTTTAGTCTTCCAGAGAGCTCTCGCTTTCGATGTCCTTCCGTTCCCCCATGGGAATATGTCGACTCTGTACCTGAACTATCTCATCGTTGAAGGCCTCCCCTCGTTCAATTGCTGTTTTGCCTCCCAATTCATGATTCCAATTCACCAAGGATTTTAAAAAGGAATTTGATAAATACTTAAAGGGAAAATATTCAGGGCCACGGGGGAAAGAGCGA